>NC_041713.1:1975201-2132701 GCF_900700375.1 Denticeps clupeoides | reverse complement strand
TAGAAACGATGGGAGAACATTCTGACTGTGTTCTCATCATATCATGCTTTACATTAACCATGTAATGGGGCATATAGAATGATCGTATTCATGGTTGAACCAGAAGTTGCTCTGGACAAGGCCGTGAAGGTAAATGTGTTCATTCTAGTGAAGTGATTGATTGTCATTGTGATACACAGCAGCACAGCACACGGTGCACACAGTGAAATTTGTCCTCTGCATTTAACCCATCACCCTGAGTGAACAGTGGGCAGCCATGACAGGCGCCCAGGGAGCAGTGTGTGGGGACGGTGACTTTGCTCAGTGGCACCTCGGCAGATCAACAACCAGCAACCTTCTGATTACGGGGCCAACTCCTTAACCTTCGTCTAGCACAGTGCTTCGTCTGGAACAATTCCCCTGCATGTTCTATTCTTAACAAGTTAGGCCTTATCAGGTCTCTTAGTTTTATAAACTCAAAATCTATAGAAACTGAATGAGAATTGCTGGTGTCATCCTCTTGTAAGTCGCTTTGGATAAAAGCATCTGCTATGTAAAGTAAAGTAAAGTAAAGTCTGAGTTGTCTGAGTCAGCATTTGCTTAAATAAGTGCTACCTAAACAGGATTCCAACAAGAAATTATATATGAACATATGAAATTATATGTCATATCAATTTCTTTCTACTTGTTACAATGACAGTAAAAAAATGTCATTTATTCACTCACTCACATCCCATAATTACTCAGTCCTGTTATGGGTTCCATTCCAGGACACACCACAGGGCGCACACACACACACACACACACACACACACACTTACATTTAAGGCATTTATCCAGAGCGACTTACAATCAGTAGTTAGAGGGACAGTCCCCCCCTGGAGAAACTCAGGGTTAAGTGTCCTGCTCAGGGACACGATGGTAGTAAGTGGGGTTTGAACCTGGTCTTCTGGTTCACAGGCGAGTGTGTTACCCCACTAGACTACTACCACCCACACACTCACACCTGCGGTCAATTCAGAGTAGCTAGTAAGCTTTTGGAGAGTAGGAGGAAACTGGAGACCCCTGGAGAAACTGGAGACCCCTGGAGAAACTCAGGGTTAAGTGTCCTGCTCAGGGACACGATGGTAGTAAGTGGGGTTTGAACCTGGTCTTCTGGTTCACAGGCGAGTGTGTTACCCACTAGACTACTACCACCCACACACTCACACCTGTGGTCAATTCAGAGTAGCTAGTAAGCTTTTGGAGAGTAGGAGGAAACTGGAGAACCCAGAGGAATCCATCACGGGAAGAGTCTGTAAACTCCGGCCACACAAGGTCCAAGTCGGTATTCCAACTGAAACCCTTGAAATGCGAGGCCACGTCATTTACTCAAACAGTAACACAAATAGAACATAAATAGAAAGGTAATAACAAATAGAACATAAACAGAACAGTAATAACAAATAGAACATAAATAAAACAATAATAACAAATAGAACATAAACAGAACAGTAATAACAAATAGAACATAAATAAAACAATAATAACAAATAGAACATAAACAGAACAGTAATAACAAATAGAACATAAATAAAACAATAATAACAAATAGAACATAAACAGAACAGTAATAACAAATAGAACATAAATAAAACAATAATAACAAATAGAACATAAACAGAACAGTAATAACAAATAGAACATAACGAGCATCAGGAATTCGATTCTTTCATACTTAGATGCATATTTTAATTAGAACCTCTGTATGAAAGTGAGAAATTAATCCTCTTCATCTGCAACATAAAACTTTGGCTCTCCGAACTGCGCATGCGCACTGACCACCGCGTCAGTGCAATATGAATAAATGCATTATCGTGTGTGCTGTATTTATTAGACGTAGAATGTGCAGAAAAAAGGGATTCACGGCACATTTATACGACATGAGTCGACCTGTTCTCATGCTTTGCGATGCACTGTGTACGTATTCTTCATATACGGGGTAGACCAGATTAAATTAATCTACCATATTCATATTCTATTGATATTTGCCATTCTTATACATCGTTGACACGTATAAAACAATGAGCGGAAATTAAAGTATTTAACCTTTTGTAATGAATTGCATTGTGATTGTGGATAATTTCTGTCCCAGAAATTCATTCATGCGTCGACCGTGAATGTGACGTCATGTGATGCTCTTGTGCTGCGCACGCAGGGGTCAGGAGAGGCGCGTGGGTGTCCCGTCCTCTTCCTCCTCCTCCTCCTCCTCCTCCTCTACCCACAATCCCCCGCGCCTGGACAAGATGGAGGAGCGCAGCAGCTGCGGGAGAACAATGTTGCGGCTCTGAGCGGCGACGGGAGCCGAGATTCGGGACGCGCGGAGCCGCGGGGTCATGCGCTGGTGAGCGGGGTGGTCTCGCCGCGGTCCGGTCCGGCCCGGCTTCGGCCCGGCTCCGGGCCCGGTTATGCCGCGGTCTGGCCGCGCCGCGCACACAAAGCGGCGCGCATCAATTGTTCTGTAGCGGCGGGCCGGTTTTTTTTATTATGGGCTTAATGCTGATGCGCCGCGGGGACGCGCACCGCGCCTCGTGCGCGTGTTTAAAACTCGCCAAAAATATATAAAAAAAAGGTGGGAAATCCGATAAAAGCGTTTCCCGGGAAAAGGAGGAGCAGACGCGGCAGCGGGACGCCGCGTTTCGGACGTTTCGGTGGAAACTTGGCGACCCGCGCCGTCCCTTTGTGGCACGCGGCCGGTCCGGAGCCGCACGAAGGGACCCGAGTCGAGCCGAACCCGGGCCGAGGGCCGAACCCGAGCTCACCTCGCTCACACCGCCGATGAAACGGGCTGGTTGATGCAGCGACGCCGAACTTTTGTTCATGCGGCCGGAGTGGAATGCGCGTTTCACGTCTTTTACTGCTTCGTGCAAGAAGCTCCTACACACGTAGAATTCATTTTTTTTTAGAATGTTGTGTCCTGAAATGCTGGCTGCAGATGTTTTATTTAAATTTATTAAATTTAACCTTCATGAGAAGCGAGAGTGGTGGGTTGTAATTTTACGCCGACCTTTGACCCCCGACAGTTTGAATAAACCTGGCGAAAATAAGTGCTTTGCAGCTCCCGCCCCTTTTCCGTGCTCTCATTGGCTGTAGCTCGCCAGACCTCTGGTTGGGGTGGTCGCGCTGATTGTCTTCTTCTGTCCTCTGGTGTGCAGGAAGTGTGTGTTGGGCTCCTGGTGAAGCGTGTCCTATTGCCGCGACGCAGCAGCCGCCGCCACGTGAGCGAGTCGCTCGGCCGCCATGAGCCTCATCCAGGACAAGCTGGGCGGCGAGTTCCTGCGACCCAACGGCGGCGTGGACCCCGCCTTCGGCTCCGGCATGCTGATGTTCAGCCACCTGCCGCCGGTCGCCAGCTTCGCCCGGCTGGCCGACCTGCAGCCGCACGACATGATGAGCCTGAAGAAGGAGCGCGACTCGCCCGACTGCGGCGGGATGAGGGGCGGGGTTATGGTGGGCGCCGGAGGAGGGGTGGTGCTGGGGACAGCGGCCGGTCTGGGGACCGTGATGGAAGGTGTGGCCGACTACGGCCACCCCATGGGCATCAAGCAGGAGAAACTGTCCGAGCACGAGTACCGACTGGCCGATTATGGAGGGGGCGGGCCGATGAGGAACGGGGTGGAGCTGCAGGACGTGTCGCTAGGCAACCCTCATAACCTCCTGGTCCACGACCTCAGCGTGAACAACGTAAGTGTTCCACCTCTAGGACGTTCCAGTTCTTGATTTTACTGATCCTGGTCCTGTTAAAATGTCAAGACCCCATAAATATGGGGTTTAGTGCACGTGTGTGTGTCCACTTCAGCTCTCCTCTGTTTGTCCACCCAGCTGTCCAGTAGCATGGCGAAGGAGTCCTCTGGGAAGAAAGGTCGAAGGTCAAACGGTGAAGGACACGAAGGGAAGTCCCGGAAGAGGCGTGGCGAGTTGAAGGTCTGGAGCAGCGATTACGTCGCATGTTTCTTTAAATCGTGCTGGTTTCCGATTCTCCCCCCAATGTTCTCCTCTCGTCTCAGTCGGTGATGATGGACCCAGACAGCGGCGCCCTGTCACCCAACTCCAAACCGCACATCTGCGAGCACTGCAGCGCCGCCTTCCGCAGCTCATACCACCTGCGCCGACACGTCCTCATACACACAGGTCCGACGCACACACACACACACACAGATCACATGACCTTTTCACCATTAATCAGATTATGATGATCGAAGTGATTTTCCATCAGTTCTGGGTCGTGTGGGAAGTGTGTGAATTTGTGATTTGGCTGCATCACCCTGATGAACACTGTTGAGGGGGCGGTGGTGGTCCTAGCGGGTGAGGAAGCGGCCCCGTAATCAGAAGGTTGCCGGTTCGAATCCCGATCCGCCGAGGTGCCACTGAGCAAAGCACCGTCCCCACACACTGCTCCCCGGGCGCCTGTCATGGCCGCCCACTGCTCACTCAGGGTGATGGTTAAATGTAGAGGACAAATTTCACTGTCTGCTGTGCTGCTGCGTATCACAAGTAACAATCGCTTCACTTTACGACCTCAATGATTATTGATGCTCTGTGATAACGGCCACCTCAGCACGTTCGAGGGCGCGATTCTGCATTCTACTGTTGCTTTGCTGCTAAACGCGGCCAACAGCTCGCGACTTGCACGGACGGTAACCTGTACGCTCCGGTTCTCGCGCTGCATCGTGAAAATATCCTCTCCCAACCTTTCTCCACATTCTCCCGGACATGACCGTGGACACGGCAGAAAGTTCCCACGTGCCGACAGGTCTTCTCCCACAATCACGGTCTCCAGGAATCATCCCAGCTATTCTGGGATATGAAAGATGTTATATATACAATCGCGATTCGATTACGACGATCGATGCGTCCCAGCTGCATTCGACGTTCTGCTGAAATCCCGAACGTCCCGAGTGTGGACGAGGCCGAACTTTGACCCAGAGTGCCGCTGTACTCAGATCAGGCAACCCCGGTACTACTTTTTACCCAGAACATCACCAAGCAACGTCATTATTTGCATTTACGGCATTTACCAGACGCCCTTACCCAGAGCGACTTACAATCAGTAGTTACAGGGACAGCCCCCCCCAGAGACACTCAGGGTTAAGTGTCCTGCTCAGGGACACGATGAATGAAAAAGTGAAAGTGAAGTGATTGTCACATGTGATGCACAGCACACGGTGCACACAGTAAAATTTATCCTCTGCATTTAACCCACGACCCTCAGTGAGCAGTGGGCAGCCATGACGGGCGCCCGGGGAGCAGTGTGTGGGGACGGTGCTTTGCTCAATGTCACCTTGGTGGATCGGGCTTCGAACCTGCAACCTTCTGATTTACGGGGCCGCTTCCTTAACCGCTAGGCCACCACTGCCCTAGGACACACCCACATGATGGTAGTAAGTGGGGTTTGAACCTGGGACTTCTGGTTCATAGGCGAGTGTGTTACCCACTAGGCTACTACCACCCCACTACCACTCTCACACCTGCGGTCAATTCAGAGTAGCCAGAAAGCTTTTGGACAGCAGGAGGAAACTGGAGAACCCAGAGGAATCTATCACGGGAAGAGTCTGTAAACTCTTATAACCTCCTGGTCCATGACCTCAGCGTGAACAACGTAAGTGTTCCACCTCTAGGACGTTCCAGTTCTTGATTTTTCTGATCCTGGTCCTGTTAAAATGTCAAGACCCCATAAATATGGGGTTTCGTGCGCGTGTGTGTGTCCACTTCAGCTCTCCTCCGTTTGTCCACCCAGCTGTCCAGTAGCATGGCGAAGGAGTCCACAAGGCCTCTACCACCATAATAATAAAATTCATTATGCTCTGCACTGCATCCATGCAGAATCGTCCACGTCTGCATCACGGGGCTTTGATTAGGACTTTTTTTCAACCCCCCTAGTAATATATGATCAATATGTTTTCTGATTGTTTTTAAATAAATTTGACGCAGATTATATTTATGCATTTGATGAGGGCCTTCCCGTGGTCTGCCATTTTATAAAGTACTACATGATGTTTCCAGACCAAACTATTCCAGGTCCTGCATTTCTGAAAACTCTGCTCCTGTGTGTCTCCTGTAGGCGAGAGACCGTTCAGATGCGCTCAGTGCAACATGAGTTTCATACAGAAGTACCTCCTGCAGAGGCACGAGAAGATCCACAGCGGTGAGATCTCTCTCACACACACACACACACACACACACACACACTCAGAGAGAACGTTCCTGGTCCACGTTTCTGAGCATGTCTGTGTGTGTGTTCTGCAGGGGAGAAGCCCTTCAGCTGTGACCAGTGCAACATGCGCTTCATCCAGAAGTACCACATGGAGCGACACAAGCGAACCCACAGTGGAGAGAAGCCATACAAGTGTGAGACTTGTCAGCAGGTCAGCTCCGTTACGCCATTTCCATCGTGATAGCGGTGACCCCTGTCGTCCACATGTTCACAGTTCTTCGCTGCAGACCTGCCACGGCCGCTGCACACTGTGTTGCCAGATTGGGTTCCGTTTTGATGAATTTACTTAGCGTGGTGCAGATGGCAACACTGAGCATGCTTGTGGGGATAAATGAAAGCATTTCATCGAACAGGCCAATCTTGTTTAATTATGAAAATGCAGCTACAATCTCTAACCTGAGCTAGCAGAGACAGAGAGCAGAGCAGCCGTCTGGCTTTGCAACCCGTTTGAATTATCATTTGTATTTATTACCAAACTACAAAGATGTTCAGACTAAATACAATTCACAGGCTTTGGTCTCACAGTTGTCCATTCAGTAGAAAAATCCCATTTGACTCGTTCCTTTACGACCTTATGGGGGTTGGCATTATTCCGAACAACGCTCGGTAAACTACTTTACTTTATTTAGCAGACGCTTTTATCCAAAGCGACTTACAACAGGAAGACACCAGCAATTCCCCTTCGATTTCTATAGAATTTTGAGTTTACAAAACTAAGAGCCCTGATAAGGCCCAACTTGTCAGCAAAGAGCGTGCTCAGAGATTAAGTGCTAGACAAAGAAAAAAATTATAATGTAGATATATTTTTGTATCGTTTTGTGCAATGTGTACGCATGTGCGTGTGTAAACTAATTAAACCTTGGTTTTGGATTCATTGAGGTGCACAAACCTTTCCACGCTTTTCTTCTAAAGTTGTACCTGAGGAAATTAAAGCAGAAATCTGGCATAAACAACTGAATATTTGCCTCATCTGTAGTTTAAGGCCTTTTGTTGGCAGACATCTTTAGCAATGGCGTCCAGGTTTTCCGCTCGTCACTGTAGAAAGTAAAGCGATTGTCATTGTGTCATTGGTAGTAGCCTAGCGGGTAAGACAGTCACCTTTGAACCAGAAGACCCAGGTTCAAATCCCACTTACCACCATTGTGTCCCTGAGCAGGACACTTAACCCTGAGTGTCTCCAGGGGGGGGACTGTCCCTGTAACTACTCTGGAAATGGGGGTCTGGTAAATGCTGTAAATGTAAAATGTAAGTTCACCCCCTAGTTGAGCAGTGCCCGGGGAGCAAGGGGACCTCAGTGGGACCTTGGCGGTTCGGGATTTAAACACCTTCCGCTTCCTTACCCGCTAGGATGGCAGATAGCAGCCCTGTAAAATTTTAGTTGGGGCTCAACTTTTAGCATTTTAGCTCGGAAAAATATATGAACTTCTGGCCTATAGTACCTATCTTTCTGTATGATGTTACATATTAGCGTTTAACTTGGAACAGCTTCTGACCAGGAGTTTTTTTTTTTTTTTCTCCCTGCAGTATTTTTCCCGGACGGACCGATTGCTGAAGCACAAGCGCACATGTGCCGACGCCCTCAGGAGGGTCCCGGACGGAGGTCTGCTGGAGGTGGAGCTGGCAGACATGAGCCAGGGCAGCTACGCACTCACTCAGGGAACCGCGGCCCCCTCGCCCCGCAAGAGGGCCAAGCCAAAGGCTCCTGGTGAGGGGGGCAAGAGGAAGAAGTCCTCCGGACCAGGGGTCCAGGGGCAGGAGGCGGGGTACGGACTCCATCATTACTCCACGCTGGAGAAACACGGCATCTCCCCGTCGTCGTCCTCACATCCGGGGTCCAGCATGCACCAGTCAGTCCACGGGGAGCGATCAGGCACCAAAGTGGCCTACAAGAAGGCGGGGCGCAAGGGCCCGGAGAAGGGGGCCAATCCCAGCTCTGTGGACCTCGGCGGACACGGAGACGTGGAGGCGCTGCACGGGTTGGGTCTCCTTCAGGCCAAAGTGGCCCCCGCCAGCAGCAGTAACTATGACGATGCCATGCAGTTCGTCAAGAAGAGGCGGTATCTCCACGCAGCCAATGGGGCGGTGGGGGGAGGAGCTGGGCTAGCCGATTACGACGTTGCTGTCGGCCATCTCGGGGCTCAGACGGGGGGCGTGGTTTCGGGGGTGATGGACAGTGACGGGCCGTTGGGGGGGCTGCTGGACCCGACTGCCCTCGACCTCAAACACGACATCAAGTCAGGAATTCCTGACGAGGTTCTGCAGAGTCTCCTGGAACACTACGCCCAGAAGCCGGACGTCACCTTTGACCTCTCTGAACCGCACCACCACCACGTGGAGTTGCACCCCCCCTCGAACGATGCTCCAGCTGCCCTGGGTGCTGAAGATGGATCCTCCAGTCCAGCTGCAGGCGACAAGTTGGTGATCATGCACGAGTATTCACGCTTCCTACTGCAGGCTCTGGAAAGAACCAGCGGCCACCAGACCCTCCCAGCGTTCGGCCCACCTCTGGGCCCTTCGCCGTCCTCCTCGTCGTCTTCGTCGTCTTCCTCCTTCCCCGGGTCCCTCTACTCCTCCGACAAGCATGTGGTGTACACCACGTCCCCGCTGGAGTGTGGCTACGGTCAGGCCACACCCTCGAGTGTCACCTCCTCCTCCCCGTCGCTTCCGTTGTCCTCCTCCGTGCCAAAGGGTCCCTTCGGCCTGCTGGCGGCGCCTTCGCCGCCCTCTCAGCACGGCTTTCATCTGGCCGGCCTGGAGCCGGTGGTGGGGCAGCAGCTGACGCCGTCCCAGGAGCTGGACAAGCAGCACTCTTCCCCGGCGCCGCAGACGGGCAAAGGCGGGAGGGGCGGCTTCGCGCCGGCGCCTGCCCGAAACCTGGCAACCCTGACCACGGCGAAGGCCTCGTTCCAGATCGAAAACTTCGCCCAGGCGTTCGGCGGCCAGTTCAAAGCGGCGGGCCGCGCCCCACTGGGCTACGGGCCGGACTCGGGGGTCGAGGTGGACCACCCCGTACGGACCTCGGCCGCAGAATTCTCAGGGTTCACTAGTCTGTTAGCTGACGTCATCGAGCCTGTAAGCTCCGCCTCCAAAACCCAGACAAGCCAAAGTTACAGATGAAGATGCCAGGGAGGCAAACGGCTGCAGTTAGTTGACTTCTTGTTTTTTAAATCTAGTTTCCTATTTTATTAATTTTATTATAATTATTATTACTGTTTTGTTTTTGTTCATTTCTTTACACTGTTTATTATTATTTGTATTATTATTACACTGCCGGTCGTTTCTCACCTTTGGGTCGGTCCTCAGATGCAATTCTGTTTCTTGTGTATTTAGTCTTTTTTTATTTTAGTTTTTTTATGTATTTCCATGTTTGTAGGTGTAGCTCTATGCTGTTAGCCTGTAGATTTGATGATTATTGTTTTTATCGACTCCATAATGATGAGCTTGTGCCGGCAGGGATCTACCCAGAAACCGGAAAAAAAAAAAGTGAAGCAGGAGATCTCTTCTGTTCACGAGGTTAACGTTATTTCTCAGGAAAACTACGTGGGACGAAAGGAGGAGGATTTTTATTCGCGCGGCAGTTGACGTTCCACAAAATCGTTTTTTTGGGGAGAGAAAAAAAAAAAAAGACTGTAATGAGCAGCGAAATATTTTTATACTCCTCCGTGTCCAATGGAAAAGGTTGCTGCCTGCTTTCTGACACTGAATTCACTTTTCACCCGGCTAGATAGAGATTACGGTACTTTTTTTTTTGGGGGGGGCAGCAATGTGAAACTCAGTTTTGTTTTAACGGGGGCCATATATATATTTATAAGAATACATAGCGTGAATAGCCCCGACCTGTATTCCTCCGTGGGCGGCTCTCACTCCGCCTCACGTCTTTCAGCTGCTTCTGGTCATTTCCTTACATTATTTTTTTCTTTTGTTCTCTTTTCTTTTCATTCTTTTTTTTTTTTTTTTTTTTTTTTTTTTGGTAAAGCCCATGAGCACTTTTTAAAACCGATTGTTCACTGATGTTTTTACAAACGGCGGTGTTTTGGGTAATGTGGGGGGGGGGGGGGGGGGGGTTTCTGATGAAATATGAATATGGGGTTGGAGTGGGTGGGATGTTTTATAGGTCAGAGGTCAAGGGGGCGGGGCAGTTCAGAGTAATTGATTAGTTTTGGTGGGACGAAGACCTCATGGGGTGGGGGAGGGTCTAATTTTTTATTGTAATAATTATTTTCTAAGTTAACTTTTTTTCCTGTATTGTATGTAGGATTTTTTAAGGGGGTGGGGCTACAGTGGGTGGGGTAGGGTTTATTTTGATTAAATAAATTACCCGTAGATAGTCCCCTGAAATTTTGAATTGCGGTTAAATCGCCCATAAGAAATGAGCGTGATGGAAAAATGAGGAATCTTCATGGTTTTGCATGCAGCTCCAGCATTTTTTAAAATGGTAAAACGAACAAAAGAACGAACGTGTAGTCTTCCACTCTGGCCGCGGCCTGCGTTCTCCTTTTTTAAGTCTTGGTGCCGTGAGGGACTGCAGACCATAGGCTGACCACTCAATAATAACAGAACCCGGCGTTCCGTTTACCTCGTAGGTGTTCTTCAGGAGTCCGTATGTAGCAGAAGACGCTGTAGCATCCATCAATCACACCTTTTCCTTTACTTTTCGTATTGAACAGAACTCTGTTAGCTGTGTAAGCCCCGCCCAGCTCTGGGCGTGTCTGGTTCGGGGCTCCATCGTCATGTCATTGGGTTTCCTGGTGTACAGAACACTACACACGTTTTCATCTTGACATGGTTCTCAGAGCTGCTGCATCTGTTCATTTACCCCTTCATTAAAAGCCTCTCAGAAGCGCCGTCTCCTCTGTTCTTCTTTCGCGAACCGGCCTGGGAACGCGGACTCTCGCGCTTTCTCACCGCTGCTTATCTTCTGATCGCACCTCCTCTGCGTTGATGGGAATGTGTGTGAAAGTGGCTTTTTTTCCAGCTGTAAATGTGTGTTTGCTGAGGGTTTGGTACGCTGCCCCGCCCCGCCGGGACTGACGTCTGGTATGGACACACGGGGTTCGAGTCTCTTATGTGCTGTGGTTTATGGTCAGAAGGTGGCAGTAGTGCGATGTGCTTGAACGCCCTGCTGAGAGGAGAAGTCTGCTGAAGCTGCTCTAATGTAGATAAGCAAATAGGATTCAGTCGACTCCATCTCTAGTCCAGGTGTCCCTGTCCTTAGAAGATGCTGCCTCCATGAAGTTGGAGTAGCAGCAGAACCACACCCACACCCTGGTCCGATATCTTCCACATGTAAGTGATACACTTGGCCACCCACATGAGGTCACCTCTGTCCACGTCGGGGATTTATACTTCTTCCAACGTGTCACATATATATTATATAAATCGTTAATATATATTCATTTCATTGGTCATAATGTAATGGCTGTCTAAATGAAGTGGGACAGGCAGTGAATGGAGGGCGGAGCCTGTTAAATGGTGTGAGCTTATTGGATGAATGCATGGCAGGACGGTTCTGTTCTGGTGCTGTACAGCAACGGCAAAGTATTTTTGTCTCACGAGATTGGACGGGTGTTTTGTCTGTAGCCGGTTATTCTCTGGTGTGTGTGTGGTAGGACAGCACTTCCTAACGCACAACATGTATAATTATAGGGCGTGGCCCATTGTTTCACGCCCTCTCTTTACTGTTTGATTTCGCTGGTTCTGTTCCTCTTGGTCTTCCAGCATGAATTTAAACAGCAAGTGTCAAAATGTCCCCCCTGACCTGAACTACAATCAGAGTTCCACTGTACGAATACATTATTCAAAGTTGCATTTAAGTGTCAAGGAATAAAATATATTGTTTTTAGAATACCAGAAAGCGGGTTTAGTGAAAACTCTGGGTCAGCAGCAGCAAAACAAATTAATATATTGTACTATATTGTAATTTTCACACTGTGACTGTAGCCGAATCTCGCGGTATCTGACTCCCCCGCAATACGATTTAATTACCGCGACGCTTATTTTAGCTCCCTGCCGCTTGTGCCATCGTACGCGTGACCCCAAACAAACCCCATTAGCTGTGGTGTTATTGCGGAGTCCAGGCTGATAAAAACGGTGACCTGAGATTTCTGACTCGGTTTACCTGAAATCTCTCTCTATGCCTTTTTATGATCAAGCTGGCCGTGCCATTTGGCCTTGATGTTAAAAATCACACCAACATGGGGCCCTAGGCAAGATTTTAGGTGGCGCCCCCAAAACGGTGCTTTTTTTATGCCATACTGGGTGACACTTGACGCCTTAAAAAGCGCAGTTGAGTGCAAGTTCAGAACGGCGCTTGCACACGAATGGAGAACTAAGCGTTTTACCTCTAAGTCTTTAAACAAAATGCAGTTTTTTTTTTTACCCCGTTAATTTTAAAAATGCATTGTGGCCATTTTGGCCTTCCATAGTGGAGGGGGATTGACGGCGCCTCTGGCCACTTCACCCACCCTTACCTGATGTTCCAGTGGTATTAAGTCTGCTCTGGTCTTTTTGACCTGCTGCTTCAAGCGGTCCATTTCCAGGTTACATTTGCTGCTTTTCAGCTCCAAATTCATCTTGTGATGCCGGCTGACGGGAAGCACAGATAATAGCATTGACATTCGTACACGATTACTGAGGTTGGTTGTAAATCAGTGCTGATTTACATCTTACTGTGGAAAGGTTTTATGGAGAGGCGGCTGGTGGCTCTTCCTCTTCATTTCCATCATCACTGGAGACATGGGAAGTCCATGGTTTTATTATAGTACCACATTATAGTCAACTGTTCTATTTTGCAGTGTAAGATGTAAACCTGAATAAGAGTCTCTCTTGCTTCCTCCTCTGTAACAGCAGACACGGTTTCTTCATTATTTTCCCGTAGTAAAGAAATGAACGAACTTGCTGTTCCACTGTAAACCCATTATGAAAAACCATCACCATCAACTCTTATGTCAATTATAACTTACAAGACTTAAGTCACCTTACACTTCATTATCATTATGCTCTCAAAGAGAGCCAAGACTAAGAGAAGGCAGGGAAATAACTTCATGATAAAACGATTCATTTTGAAAGAGTGGCGCTGCTAAGGGGACAGAATTGACCTCTTATAGACACACATGTCTTGAGGGGTGTGTGGTTCAGAGGTCGTCCCTGCAGAGATGCCTTCAGCCTCAGGGCCAACTGCTCAGCCTCCGTGAGTGGCGGTCGTGGTGGGGGACCCCCACCTCCACTTTTCCCCGTTGGCTATAACAGGTCACATTTGAGCATACAGAGTAAGCAAATATGTACTTGTGATGTGCTCAGATCATTTCAATAAGCACTTAAAGAAGTCAAGTTAATAATGTAGCCTCTAAAAGCAGTAGGAGAAACAGACCAAGCACTATGGCTTGTAATACAATTACACCTTACTTGTTTGGAGAATATTATTATGATTTTATATCCATTTGTTGGGTTGCACATATTTTATATTATATTATATTATACACTCATGCATTGAGTCTGCTGATGGCTAGTTTTTTGCCATGCAAGTTCCCTTTCTTTTGCAGCTGAGGCTGTAATACACTTTTTTTTTTTTTCAAAATGTGTTTGTAATCGCCATATGCTGCCATTATATTTTCTACCTCAAGCATTGTGAAATACACTGAACGCGCCTTCTTTCTCTCCGTCTCCATGGTGACCTGTGTAATCTGTGCTCCACTAATCAGGCTTTATGCATCCTGGTGCTCCCGCTTAACTCGGGGTTAAAGCAACGGCGCGTTGACTGAACGTATCGTTCTGAAACACTGACAATACTGAGAGTTGGCCAGCTCGGGGTTACACAGTGGTGGCTTTGGGGTTAAGGAAGCGGCCCCGTAATCAGAAGGTTGCCGGTTCGAATCCTAGGTGCCACTGAGCAAAGCCCCGTCCCCACATACTGCTCCCTGGGCGCCTGTCCTGGTGCCCACTGCTCTCTCAGGGTGATGGTTAAATACAGAGGACATGTTTCACCGTGTCACCATGTGCTGTGCTGCAGTGTATGACAATCACTTCACTTTTATATTCACCATGTCCCAACAAGGCTGCCACATCAGCAAGGAGGGGGCAAAGTCATATTTTGGTCAGCCCCTTTAGGGTCCCTGAAAGTGTGAAAATGACCTCTGAAAAGTATCAAATAAATTCAAGCAAAAACTCTTCAAATGTTCAGTGCATGCAATTATTGTAAAGCTGCTGTAAATTAAAATGTAACTTCACATTTAAGAAGTTTTTGGTTGAAATCAAACTGACCTATTTAGTAAAACCAGAGAAAATGTCATTTGGAACATTGTGTCATGTCAAGTCCAACAGGAAGTAGCTGCTGATGTGCTGCTCCGGTTCCCGCCACAGTAAACAGCCCAGTTTTCAGGGAAGGAGCCACACAGAAGTGGCCATGAGGAGATGGCTGTTTAGATGTTGCTCTTTGTGGAGCGCATGGCGGATAAAACATCCACTTTGTTGAAGGTGCACGAGAAAAGGTGGGACGTCCAGGACTTTTACTTTCTGAACTTCCTGCTGAAAGAGCCTTGGGTTCCTCTTGAGAAGGTGAAGTGTCCCTCAGCAGATCACGTCTCTTAGCCTCGTGGGTTAATCCAGCAATGACACGCTTGACAAAGTAGTGACATAAGTGGAACGTCATTTTTCATACTTCAGGAAAGCCGAGTTTCCAAAATGTCACCCTGATTCCACAGTCAACATGTTCCTTTCAGGTGAAGTTTCATAAATAAACACTTGTCCCTTAATGAATAATGTATTTGAGTATCGCTGCTGTGACGTCGAGTCATACATCCTGGCAACGCCCGATATTTCCGCAGACTTCAGGCGGAGGAGAAACCTGTGTTCAGGTTCTTCAGCCATCAAAGACCATGTTCAAGCATGTTAAAGAGATGATGTTCATGCATCTTTCTAGTGACGGTGCACACACACACACACACACACACACACGCTATCTTCACTAATGTGTTGCTGTAGCTAATTTATTTTTAAAAAATCTATTTTAAAAAGACAATTTTTGTTCCGCGGGACATTTTCTCATCAAGTAACTCCTCAATTTGATCAGATGGTAGAGCTAGAAGCTGATACAGCAAAAATCATTTAAATTGCATTGCATGATCAACACAAATCAATGTCCACTACACGGTACAGATTTTAAGTATTGTTGTTATTATGATTATTATCATTCCTATTGATAAATTATATTATTGCTCATATTAGTACTGCTGTGGGTTTGTGCCCCGCCCTTGCACCCAATGACACGTGATTGCCTCGGGCGAACAGATCAAAAAAACTGCTCTAAACTGGATCTCACAAAGATATTTCAATAACAAGCATTAAGACGTATACTCTTAATATGCATTCTGTCTGCAGGGGAGTCTTTCATTAATCTGACCATTAAAGTGGATTTTTAAAAATGTTTTATTCCACTGCTCGGTCCTTTCTGTTTTGTTCCCTGCTCTCATTAAACAGGTTAATCTGTGTATCATTCACCCGCTCGGCCGCCACCCCTCGGTAAAACACAAATACCGGGAACAAAGAGCCTCGGCAGGATGTTGATCACAAATAAAACCCAGGAACTCCAGTCCGAGCGTCCAGCTGAGGAGACTGCAGAAGTTCTGCCGAAGGTCAGAGTCTCCCTCCATCCAAAGTCCAGCCTTCATGGCGTCTCGTCTCATTGAGAAGCTGTTCATGCAGCACGAGGCCTGAGGCAGGGAGAGAACAGAAGTGTTGACACCAGGAGAGGTTTCAGGTGGAGGAACACCTGTGATCTGGTGGTCTAACAAGTTTAAAAAGAACAAAAAAATTAATAAATACGTGCCATAGCACATATTTACGTACTGATGTCCTTCGTCTCTTTACACGTTTAATACTCAACAGAAATTCTTTAGAATTATCAATTCGCACACAGAAGGTAGATTTGTGAACCATTTATTTTGTAGTTTATCAAAAGAGTAACAAAGAACTCAACAATATCATACTGTGCATGCTGCAGTGGTCTGAAGATAACGTTCAGAGCAGTGTTGCCAGATTGGGCAGATTTGCACATGCATTTTAGCCCATCTCAACCGTGAACATCATTGAAAGAGTGTGGGGACAGCACCTTGAGGACCTCAGTGGCACCTTGGCGGTTCAGGAGTTGAACCCGCAACATTCCAACTATGAGTCCAATTCCTTACCCGCTAGCAGATGGCTCATTTTCTATCGTTTTAGTCGGTGTCTGTTTGGGTTGGGACGGCTCAATCTTTAGCATTTTAGTTGGGCTCAGGTTGAACTCGCGTGGTCATCAAATACAAACTTCTGGCCTAAAGTACCTACGCTTTACGTATTATTCATGGTGATTGGAAAAAGCTTTTTGCATGTCGTACTTTTTTTGTTGTTGACATTTTTAATGAAATGTTAATTTGATATGAAAATGTCCTGAGAGGTGAAGCGGAGCCTCTGGAAATGATGCTTTAAATCCACTCATTTCACTGCATAGTTCCTTTCCTCCTTACTCCAGGACAAAGAAATCTGGACTTTACAGAATCATGTTTTAAAGACAAATGTAAATTATTTTTACAAAGATGTCCTTAAATTCATACATGATCCAAGGTACCAGTTTTGCCACCATTGGGATTGTGTTCCAGTGTCCATCAGTGGAGGTCATGGACGTGATCTGATGAGAAATACTACCAAGAGTTGTGCAGGTCGCCCACTTTCTGACCCTGATCCCGGCTCAGCAGGAAGTGGGGAGATGTGCCGCCATGTTTCGCCTCAGATTTACAGTTGTGGCGATGGCCCACAGCCACATATTCGAGTGGGATTCCTGTTTTCTCTGGGGAAATGTGGCTTTCCTTCCGCCTGCAGCCTGGTGATGTTGCTGCTCTTCTCGTTTGTTGAAAAGTTCAATACGTACCGATGACGAACTTAAAAATGGAATTGGGGAGTGGGGACGGTTGAAAATCATGTCAACACTGCGGTGATGGCGGTGAAATGGCTCAACTACCGCTGCTTATTGTAAAGAAGTACTGCTTATCAGATCCTGTATTTTCATGTGGAAACACAACCAGCGACCATAATCATACCCGGCTGCTCCATAAGCTGTGTTGACAGTGTTTGTGCTGATGAAAATGAAACGGCTCACGGCGGCCGGCTCCTGAGGGTCATGGTCTGCCTTCGGTGCCTTTTTACGAGGAGCCTGGAAGTTCAGATCAAGAGAGCCCAAGCACCTTCTCCTTCTAACGGCCAACGTTTCTTCTAACTGGAAACATGTGGTCAGCTTCCATGAAGTTGCAACGATGCAAAATATTAATTTGTTTTGCAGAGGAAAGCAGGGAGGGATGTCAGCACCGGGGGTGTGACTTTTCTGAACATTACAGACGTGGACGTTAATGTCCACAGGTTCCTCCAGCAGAATTTCTCCTTTTTCCATTTCACACAAACCCGTCCAATATATAAAATATCATCATTTGCAAATATTTTAAATTAGTTGTTTTTTTTTATTCATATTTAACCAGGTGAAAACTTCAGAAACCCTGATGGACCTGATGTTGGTGAACGTGACACCAGACGGTTTCTTGAAGGACTTCGCCCAGGTGCTTGATGTGTTTCACTGCTCCGCCCCCTCACTGTCACACTCCGCCCACACGTCCTTACTGAACTCCTGACCACGTCTCATCTTCCTCTTCTCCTCCAGTTTCATTCGTCCAACATTTGGATTCCGGCTCTGATCTCTGAGCTGATCTAGAGTCAGTTTGTGCCCCCAATATTTATAAGCCTCTCCATCAGACACTGTTCCTGGATCAGTTGGTCTAAAGAAGACGTGATTTCATTCACGGTCACTGAGCTTCTTCCTTCTGACGAACAGCAGAGAACAGTGAGCTTTATCCATTATTACAGCGATTTGTCATGTCTGCCGGAGCAGCACTGATGGCAGTAAAGGAGGATGAAGGAGGAAAGTTATGATGAGCAGCAGATCCAGGATGGATTATTTACATTTACAGCATTTACCAGACGCCCTTATCCAGAGCGACTTACAATCAGTAGTTACAGGGACAGTCCCCCCCTGGAGACACTCAGGGTTAAGTGTCTTGCTCAGGGACATGATGGTAGTAAGCGGGGTTTGAACCCGGGTCTTCTGGTTCACAGGTGAGTGTGTTACCCACTAGGCTACTACAACCCCACTATCTAACGTGGTTTTGTCTAACGTGGTTTTGCTGAAGAGACACTGCTTCTGATTGGCCGGACAGGTAGCTGTTGGGATGAGAAGAAGTAACTGTGACTTGTTGGTCTCTCTATGTGA
Organism: Denticeps clupeoides; assembly: GCF_900700375.1. NCBI lineage: Eukaryota > Metazoa > Chordata > Actinopteri > Clupeiformes > Denticipitidae > Denticeps > Denticeps clupeoides. Next base: position 2,114,183 of record NC_041713.1, on the reverse strand, counting down.
CATCCTTTACATGTAGGCCTTTTTCAAAAACCTTTCCCAAGACACACCCACAGACACACCCTGTGTCCATGTGACCCCTGGACACGCCCCCATCATCTGCGTCATTTCGGTTCATGTTTGTTGCTTTACTGACAACGCTGGTGAAATAATGGAATGTTTCAGTGAACCGATAACAGAACAAAGAGTCTGAGTTCATTCACAGAGTCCCCATAAACCCCCATAAACACAGCATGAGTGCAACATCCTTCATCCTACGGGTACACACACACACACAGTAGTGCACACACACACACTCATACAGTCCAACATTTATACACACACTCATACAGTCTAACACTGATACACACACACATGTACACACACAGGGTGGTAGTAGCCTAGTGGGTAACACACTCGCCTGTGAACCAGAAGACCCGGGTTCGAATCCCACTTACTACCATTGTGTCCCTGAGCAAGACACTTAACCTAAATTGCTCCAGGGAGACTGTCCCTGTAACTACTGATTGTAAGTCGCTCTGGATAAGGGGGCCTGATAAATGCTGTAAATGTAAATGTAAATGCACACACACTCATACAGTCCAACATTTGTACACACACACACACACACACACACACGCATACAGTCTAACACTGATACACACACGCACACACACACACTCATACAGTCCACCATTTATACACACACACACACGCTCATACAGTCTAACACTGATACACTCACACACTCATACAGACCAACATTTATACACACACACACACACACACAGTCTAACATTTATACACACACACACACACTCATACAGTCCAGCATTTATACACACACACACACACACACACACACACACAGTCTAACATTTATACACACACACACACACACACACACACACTCATACAGTCCAGCATTTATACACACACACACGCATACAGTCTAACATTTATACAAACTCACAGACACACACACACAAACACACTATCTATCATTTATATACACACACATGCATACAGTCTAACATTTACACCCACTCACACACAATCTAACATTTACACACATTTACACACACACATACACACACACAATCTATTATTTATACCCTCTCACATATGCATACAATGTAACATTTACACACACACACACAATCTAACATTTATACACACTCACACACACACACACACACACACACACACACACACACACACACACACACACAATCTAATTTTTATACACACACACACAGTCTAACAAACACATTTATACACACCCTCAGTATATAATATATACTACATTAAATGTTCTGCCTCTAAACCTCGTATTTTATGAAGTGTTAATAAAGCGTTATAAGCGGCGCTCGCTCCGTCATCAGAATAAAACTCTTCCCGCCCCGCGTCAGGGCGGAGGAGGAGCGGCGCGGCGACGCGTCGCGACGCGCCGCGACGCGCGTAAAACGCGGCGCGCCCCGGGCGCGCGCAGTCACCTGTAGCCGCGCGGCGCCGCGACACAACCCTCGGACACCGGGACGCAGGTCGGGACACCGCCATGTCCCCCAGGCCGCTGCTGCTGGCGCTGCTGCTGACGCTGCGGAGCTGCGCGGACGGAGGTAGGGGTGCGGAGTCTGGGGGCTCCACTTTTACACTTTTCTGGGGGTCAAGCGTCGTCTGTGTGTGTGTGTGAGAGAGAGAGAGAGAGAGAGAGAGACTGGACCTCTGATGGCCTGAAGGACATGATCTGAAGCTGTAATGAGCTGCAGCATACAGGATGTTTCCCAACTAAATCCTCTAATGAACTCTGACCCCTGAGGCTCCAGGGGGGTTAAAGGGGAACGTGTGTGTAAACGAGACAGAATCCGAACGCGAGTGGCAAACTTAAACCCAACATAAAGTTCCTGAAGAAATATGGGGCTCCTCCCCTCTTCTTAAATTTGTGTCCCGAACACACACAAACACACAAACACACATGAATCAGACAGCAGCATGGTGAGTGTGTGTGTGCGTGTGTGAGTGTGTGTGTGAGGGGCTTGCTTCAGTGCCGGGCGTGATTTACGGGGCCTAATCAGCTCATGATGGCGAGTAACACAAGTCGTGGAGAACAGGAGAAGTTCCGAACGCGGTTGTCGCCACTCGCCCGCATCCTGTCAGATTAGGGCTCCTCCCTCGCGGTAAATCACCTCGCTACTTGGTACGCACGTCCAGACGTTAAGAGGATATGGTGTGGACCTATGGGAACCATCTGTTATCTGAGAGCCGTTTAAGCGCCTCAGCCTCTCCACCGTCTCGCCTTCTTCCTCTTACGCCGGAGTTCCACTAACATTGTTCTCCTGCGATAAGTCAGAATCACGTGTGGCCGGTTGTATGATGTCATTTCACGACGGTGACATATATTCTCATCACCTGACAACGCTGCGTTAAAAAAGGAATAAAAATACGATTATTAGACGTTATGGGGAGTTGACATTTACCGCATTTACCAGACGCCCTTATCCAGAGCGACTTACAGTCAGTAGTTACAGGGACAGTCCCCCCCTGGAGACACTCAGGGTCAAGTGTCTTGCTCAGGGACACGATGGTAGTAAATGGGCTTTGAACCTGGGACTTCTGGTTCACAGGCGAGTCTGTTACCTGCTAGGCCGCTACCACCTTAAAAAACAGTGTGAAATGAGCTCCAGCTGGGGTGTGCAGTGTGATGAAGGGAGATCATGGTGACGGTAACCAGCTTGCGCCGGTCTGCTCACACTGTTGGTGTGTGTGTGTGTGTGTGTGTGTGTGTGTGTGTGTGCATGTTTGTGTGGGAAAAACAGAAAGGTCTCCATCCCTTTTTGTTCAATTCTTCCACTTCTCTCGTCTGTTCCTCTCGTCCACGTCCTCGTTCCTCATCTCTGTCTCGCTCGCGCTGCAGACGAACCTGTGGGAGGGGCCCAGCTGTAATGGGGGCGGAGTTTCTGAAAACTGATAATGAATCGCAAAGTCAACAGAACACTGCAAGATGGTCACCGGTTGTGAGTTTGATTACGAAATGTTAACAGAGCTTTAGAAAGCCTATCAAAAGAAAGGTTTTTATTTTCATCCATTAAATCAATTAAAATTAATCTGTCACGACTAATTCTTATATTAACAGCATTTACCCGACGCCCTTATCCAGAGCGACTTATAATCAGTAGTTACAGGGACAGTCCCCCCCTGGAGACACTCAGAGTTAAGTGTCTTGTTCAGGGACACAGTGGTAGTAAGTGGTATTTGAACCTGGGTCTTCTGGTTCATTGGCAATACCCCCAATATATATAATTCTTGAGACTAAAGCTTGCAAAATATTTAAAAGTTTAAGAGACAGAGGTGACGTTGCGCTCTTTTGTTCTTCCGCAGCGACTTCCTCATTTAATGCCATTCACTTTGGATTTATTTGGTCTCCGTCGTTCTCTTTTACTCGTCCGCTCTCCCTCACAAGGCCCTGATCCCTACCAGTAAACCCGGAGCCGTTTCCGTGGCGACTCGGGGTGCCCCCCGGGAATGCTGGGATACCGGACGAGTCAAGGTCACCGCGTTTCCGCGCTGGTCCGACAGATTCACTCATCAAAGGCCTCGGCTACTGCACACGTGCGCCATTGTTTCCCGGTCGCCATGGTGATGTGCGACCTGGATCCCCCACTGGCTGTAGGGTCCACGTTTTTGGTCTCACGATGAACCCCTGTCCGTGGTTTTTTTATTGTTTTTATGTAAGTCTGTAGGGTAAAGACACGCCCGCAGCCCCACCAATCATAGCTACTGAGGTTCGGCAGATCATAACGATTATTGATTATCGTGAGGTATACGTGAGACCAACCATTTCCTACTACGTCACTGGACCTCATGTCTCGGGGTAAAAAAGACGTACTCAATACATTTACCATTATTGGTAGCCTATTGTTCTGGAATGAGCCTATATCTAGAATAATCCTTGTTAGTTAATTCCAGTATAATTACACAACCTGAAGGCATCTAACCACCGTCGTGTTGATGCACCTCCCTTTTTATTGGCCGGCCTGTATGCCAGAATTTATATTTGGCTCATCTAGCGTAGACGAGAAAGGAAACCTCTGAGTGGCTTAGCTGGCAGCACCTCTCCTGTGCTCTGATTGGCTGCCGTTCACACCCCAGCAAAGTTGGCCCCTGAGTGAACACTGCTCTGGACGTTCTCTGTAGGACCTGAGTTGGTGTCACCTGTTCCACAGACGTTCCACCAATGGTTAAATAGAACGTGTTCTCATGTACATTGTCCTGTGTGTGTGTGTGTGTGTGTGTGTTGTGTACTTGTCAGCTGGTTTTTAGTGTGTTCTGGAACATACAGAGAAAATATTTACTTTTCGCGCTGCTGCCGTACAACCGTTATCAGCACGGCAATGCGTTCCGTCTCCCTGGCATCTCCTCGGCCCTTATCTGGAGCACCTGAGGCGCAGCTGTGGGCTCTGTCATGGCTCCGTGGGATGGAGAACTTTAATTTTATTAAAGGTCCCCACAGCCACGCGTACATTCCTTATCGGGGCTCTTAGTTTGTAAACTCAATATTCTATAGAAATCGAACGAGAATTGCTGGTGTCTTCCTCTTGTTAGTCGCTTTGGATAAAAGCGTCTGCTAAATAAAGTAAATTAAAGTAAAGTAAAGTACATTCCTACACACACACACACACACATTACAACTTTATTCAGGATTTTTACACATTGGTTCCCCTGCAAAAGTCACACAAATATTTAAAAGTCACACACATATTTAAAGCAGATCTTTCCAATATCCAGACAGGGAAAATTGACTTAATCAATCTAGGGGCAGGAAATGGTAAGTGTGTCCGTTGCCCTCAGTGACCAAATGGTTTTATCACTTAGTAACCAAAACGCAATATGGACATAAGTACACACACACACACACACACACACACACACACACACACACACACACCTGTTGTATATACAGTAGGTTATAAGGCAAGAAACACACACACACCTTTATGACAGCTATTAAGGTGGAGAAGCAGGATCCTTGTTTTATTGTCAGGAACATATGACATGATCAGCAACCTTATTATATATATTATATATGGAGACCTATATTATTAAATAGTACAAAAGGAAGTGTTATATAGGGCCACTTTTACAGTTGTAATGTGCTTTTTACATGCTTTCTTACAAGCGTTGTACATTAGATCCTCTCCAAGATAGAAAGCCAACAGCTGTGTGTATGTACTGGGCTCAGATGTGTTCCTCATATCGGGAAATGCTGGCTCGTTTACAACCCTCTTGAGAAATTTTGAGAATTAAGATTGTGACGTGTGTGTGTGTGTGTGTGTGTGTGTGTGTGTTAATTAGCCACCGCCTCTGTCATGGTCAGAGACTCTGGGTCCTGTTCTCGTCCGGCCGGCCTGCTGCTGATATGTGTTCTGCAACAGAGCTAATCAGCATTAGCATTAATCTCACAGAGTCTTACGTAATCAGACAGGCGACTGCGGCCTTCTGGGAAGCTGCTTAAAACCTTCAAGGAGAGGGTTTCAGCGTACAAGTCAGAAAAAATACTACTACTTCTAATAATAATATTAATTATGTCATTATGATACGCAGCACAGCACACGGTGGACACAACAAAATGTGTCTTCTGCTTATAACCCATCAAATTAAGTGAAACAATATGCCAGATTCTGTAATAAATATTACTGTCAGTATATTTTTTATGCTTATAATAAATATGTATTGTTGTAGTAAATTGGAAATTATAAATGGCCATTAGAGTGTTTACATATTTTTAAACAGTTTAAGATTTTTGAATCTCATTTATATTTTAGTTTATTTTTCTCATTTTCAGATGCGATCCTGCAGGCTTCCAACGTTACCAGTGAGACCTTCTCGTCCACCGATATAAAAGCAGTTTCCACTGATGGGGCCACACCCACCAACATAACGAATTCTGCCAACAGCATAGTCTTGGGCAGCAGCACAATTCAGGCCACCACCAATATGGTCACACTGACCAGTACAAGACAGGCTGTCACAAGCGTGATCACGCCCACCAGCATCACTGAGGCTGCCACAGATGTGGTCATGTCCAGCAAGATAACACAGGCCACCACCAGCATGGATATAGCCACCAACACAACAGGGTCTGTGAGCAGCATGGTGTCACATAACACAGAAGAGAAGATAAGCTCGTCCCTTAACTCCACTCCCAACAATCAGCTTATCCAGAGAAGCACAGAGCCTGGCGGGGTGTCTACAAACCAGGGAACAGGTACCACCATCCATCCCATCACATCTCCCACAATTGCAACCCTCAACAGACAGTCCACACCAGGCACAGTTACAACCACCAACCAACATGGTAATACCCACCAATATAACAGTTAATGAATTTCATGGTCATAACCACTAACATAACATAGTCCGTCACAGACATGGTCAGGCCTGCTATATCCAACACATCACAGGCTGAACCCAACGTGAAAGTGATTAGAGGTCACATGTGACACCACATATCACAGGGTACCACAGACATGGTCAGGCCTGCTATACCCAACACAGCACAGGCTGAACCCAACGTGAAAGTGATTAGATGTCACCTCCATATATCACCTGGTACCACAGACATGGTCACCTCCACCAACACTTAACAGGCCACTACAGCAACACCTGTTATGCCCAAATAATAACACATGGGCATGCACACCAATATAACACAGTTCACAACATACATGGGCATGCCCACCAACACAACACAGGCTGCCACAGACATGGTCACACCCACCAACACAACACAGGCTGCCACAGACATGGTCACACCCACCAACACAGCACAGTCTGCCACAGACATGTTCACACCCACCAACACAACACAAGCTGCCACAGACATGGTCACTCCCACCAACACAACACAGTTTGCCACAGACATGGTCACACCCACTAACATAACACAGACCGACATGGTCAACACAACACAGCCCACTACTGACATGGTCATGGGGGAAGTGGTGGTCTAGCGAGTAAGGAAGCGGACCTATAATCAGAGGTCTATCAAGAGGTCTTTGCTTCCAGTCAAACTCAGGGTGCCACTGCGATGACAATGCCAACCAACAGTCCACAGGATGTGTCTGAGATGGTCAGCCAGATGCAGAGTTTCTCTGATACAGAGACCCATGCCCACAGCTCACTCTCAACTATGCTTGCTTCCACAGCCACTCTGGCCTCTGACAGCATTAGTGTGATCACTAAAACCTTTGGGACATCAGGAGCCACCTCTGCCCAAGTACCTGACTCGTCAACATCTGGCAATGGCAGCCAAGGGACAGATTTGACAACAGAAAGTCACTCTAGTCATGTGACACCATCAGAGCCAGTTGGCCAAGAGACATCCATAGACTCAAGAAGCACACGCTCTTCTGCCACAATTTCAGGTCATGACTATAATACTGAAATTAGTGCAATGGTGTCTCTTAGCACTGATGAGAAGACAAGTTCATTCTTCAGTTCCTCTCCAACCCATCGCCTTACTCGAGAAACCACACAAGACAAGATAACCATTGACCAGGGATCAGGTACCACTTACACCATCCAACCCATCACATCCCCCAATACTGCAGCTGAAAGGCTCACAACACCCTTCACCGCAGTAACTGGCAGGAGTTCAGCTTTACCTGACTCAACCAGCCCCCAATTAACTTCAAACACTCGCACGTCTGCTTCCACATCAGACAGCACTGGGCTGACTGTCAGCCACGACTCAGGGACCAGTGCTATGAATACAGACTCAGCGTCAAGAACAACTCGAGTTCAGTCAACTTTCACTCCTGTCCCAGGAGGGACTAACATGACCACAGTGCTGCCTCCCGAATCAACTTTCTTTCTAACGTCCTCCTCTCAATCCAACCCAACTAACAGCTCCGCCGTTACAACTTCTATAACCAACCCTACATTTACCTCTGCGCCCATAGAAACGGCCACAACAGTGTTTAACTCCACCGCTAACCTACCAGTCAGCCCAACCCTGCCTACTCTCCCTGGTTCCACTTCTACTGGCTCTGCTGTGACAACCTCTAGTATGGCCAGCACTCTCTTTACCCTGCCAACTCTCCCTGGTTCCACTTTTACTGGCTCTGCTGTGACAACCTCTAGTATGGCCAGCACTCTCTTTACATCTGTCAATACTCGGGTGACCACAAGCAGCATCAGCTCACCTCCTATGTCTGACCTCACTACTGCACTGTCTACGCAAGGTAGGATTGACACCTCCTTTGCTATAACCTGAAGCACCATTACACAACACCATCTGCTCATTCTGTCTAACTGCACTTTCCTGCTCTTAACAGGATTTCTTGCTCCTTGATCTCCATTATTGGCACCAATGTTTAGACAATAGTGTGGTCGATATAAAATTGTTCTACCAGGATATCTTGAAGCAGTCTTCCAGAGTTGACTATTCATCCTACATATCTCAAGTTCTGTACCATTCCAAGAATAGAGCCATCTGCATTAATCCTCAATCTGTTCCCTTTCTTTTTGTTGTAACTACCTTGGTTGTCCCTACAGGAAATACTGTCCAGTCAACAGTGAACACAACATTGGCAGCCAATCCATCATCAACAGAGGTTCAGTCTACAGTGAAATCAACTGTCCCCACATTGGGGCAGTCAACAAAGAGTATATCTACAGCTGCCAAACCAACAGAGAACATAACCACTACCACAATTCAACAAACAGTGAACATGACATCAACAACAGTCACCTCAACACAGAGTGCAACCACACTCCAACCAACAGTGTCCTCAACAATTAACACAACCACAGTTCCACCAACATTCAGTGTAACATCAGAGAGCTCAAGCACGACAAAATTCCAAACAATTATCACCACTTTCAGACCAACGGCCAACTCCACCATGAATGCAACCACCACCACTTCCAGACCAACGGTCAGCTCCACCGTGAATGCAACCACCACCACTTCCAGACCAATGATCAGCTCCACCGTGAATGCAACCACCACCACTTCCAGACCAACGATCAGCTCCACCATGAATGCAACCATCACCACTTCCAGACCAATGATCAGCTCCACCGTGAATGCAACCACCACCACTCCCAGACCAACGGTCAACTCCACCGTGTATGCAACCACCACCACTTTCAGACCAACGGTCAACTCCACCGTGAATGCAACAACCACCACTTCCGGACCAATGGTCAATTTCACCAGCACATTCGAACCAACCAAATCACCTCCAGCGGGTTAGTCAATTTGCTGCCAGTTCACACTTATTGCCTTTGTGGTCATCTCCAGTTTTTTTTGAGTTGTCTGTCAATGAACTAATGAATTTATGAGTCTAAAGGCGAGTGTGTTAGCCGCTAAGCTAACACTTTTAAGGTGTTAAATGAATGATTAAGTCAACGGTTGTGACTTTTTCATTCATTCTGAAAAATATGAAACAACATGTACCTTAGTTGCTATGAAGAATGGAGCAGGAGCCCACGAAAACTTGGCTACTCTGTAAGTCATGATGCACAGTGAAGCTGTCATAGGACATTCTGTTGAGATAAATTATAAAGCTGCTATCTTAAACATATAATAATCTTGTGTTAGAGATAATGGTTCCAGGAAGAGATGTCAGATGGGACAGACAGACCATAGATTTACTGTAGCCCAGTAGAACGTTAGCTGATCAGCTGGTCATTTTAATACAGCGTAAATGTGTCTTCCAGATTTTTGCACCACGTGTCCTCTTGGTAGCAGTTGTGTGAACCTCACCTGTCAGTGTCTGCCAGGAACCTACTTCAACAACCAAACCCAGACCTGTGAGAATGGTATGGAGTAGTACATTTAACTGGGGCTAGCTTGGTCCAGTCTTGTTCTTGTGGTTCTTTTTTACATTTACATTTACAGCATTTAAATGTTTTATTTTTTGATGATCTAAGTGCTGTTTCTCCAGCTATCCCTCATTGTATTTGCAGCGAGATTATTACTCATTTTCTCATGCTCACCTGTCTTCAAAATGTTATTTTTTTTGTGACTGTGCTGATAGGAGGCAAATATTTAAACAGCACATGCGATTCTACAGCAATCGCTTCTATGGGCAGGGCTGTAGATCTTTTTTAAATACAGTTTATTCCATATATCAACTCAGTTTTTCTGTAAAGTCTCATTTTTATTCATTTTATTCCCAGTATTCATTTTAAACTTTTTTTTTTTTTTTTACTAATTTTGATTCATGTTAAAATGAACGGCAGGAGTCAGGAGCACCGTGTTTTACACCATCAAAATAGCAAAATGCACTTGGACACACTTATAAACTTGTGCCATCCACATTGTGAAAATAGGCCCATAGATGGTCATGTGAAAAACAGAAAATGAGTGATAATTATTTTGTTGTTGTTCACGCTAAAGCCGCCGTGTCCCTGCCCTAGAATTACGCTCTTTGCTTTGTTCCTCAGCGCGCGTTTTCTCTGGAGAGCTGCACATCAATTCATCCTTTCAAGCAGACATGGCCAACCAATCTAGCCAGCAGTTTAAAGACATGGCCGGTAAAATTACAAATGCGGTGAGTTGGAGCCTAATGCTGATCCAATAAATTATGATAATTAAGAAAAAGAAACAAAATCGACGAAACTATTGTCTGTGTTTCGTTTCGTTTCGTTTTCTCAAAAAAGGAAATAAAATGCATGAGTGAAAAACAGAACCATACAACTGGAAATCCAGTAAACAGTCAAAACACACAGACAATGCTTAAAAAAAATTGAGTAAGCAAAAAGTAAAATTCAAAAGTTCCAAAATAATAATCATAATGAGATTTCAGGATGTAATTGTCCCATTTGTTCATTATTTGTAATTCTTTATTGTTTTTTTCTGCAGCTGCAAAAGGCTCTGCGAGGTCAGCCTGGCTACGTCAGCTCGTCTGTGCTGCAGCTCCGGTATGCTGCCGATCATAAAATATTGAAATGCTAGATATTAAAATGCCCATTGCTGGCTCTTTACTGCAAAGTTTTTAGCTCTTCTTTGCCCTCTTAGGCAAGGCAGCGTGGTCGCCACCGTCGTGAACGCCTTTCAGATCAATTCAGACGCCACAGACGAAAGCACGGCAAGTGCCATTAAACAGGCCATCGAAGCGTGCACGGGCAACTGCGACACTGTTTTCTCCCAAGCCGACTTTACAGGCACGTACCTGACCCGTCCTGCCATGTGGGGTGGGACGTGTAGGACACGCCTTTTAACCTTTCCTTCCCCCCTGCAGCCATTCCTCTCTGCAGTCTCAGCCCTGGGCCCTGTCAAGTGGAGACGACGGTTTGCGCGTCTCAGGACGGCAAGCCCAAATGCACCTGCCGGGACGGGTTCATCCGCAACGAGTACAGCCAGAAGTCCTGCACGGGTAGATGTGACCTTTGACCTTGTGTGTGTCTGTAGTCTGCTCTGGGGTCTGTTGTTAAACCGGGTGTTTTGGTCTCCAGCTTGTCCCCCTGGACAGCAGGCAGCAGGAGACGTCTGTGTGGCGTGAGTACACACTCGTGTCTACTTGCTTCTCGCTAGAACCAAAATTTAGTGTTTTTTTTTCCATCAACATCCGTGACATAAGTACATCATTTAATTTTTTTAAACTATATCCTTTCACCCGTCAATTCCATAACAGCACCATAAATGGACCGTTTCATTTGCTTATTTCGCAGATGCCCGTTCGGATACTCTGGTTTCAACTGTAACGACTGTAAGTAATGGCCTCAGCGCTTTCGTTTTGGTTTTGGCGCGCGATGCGACCGGTGACCCGCCCTCTCGTCTGCACCGACAGCCGCCCTGCTGGCCGTGGTCGTGATCTCCTGCGTCCTCGGTGGAACTCTGCTCATCCTGGTCCTGGGCCTGCTCTTGTACTTCTGTGTGACGTGCAGGTACGTGTGCGGGCGTGTAGCGCGCTGCTCCAGGATGCTGCCGGCGCGTTTTATTTGTACAAGACACGTTTTTTATTTGTGCAGGACGAGGAAACGCTGGAAAGCAGCGAAATTCCAACATCTGTACACCCAAGCGAACGTTCTTGCTCTAAAATGATATTTGAATGCGATACGTTAATGCTGCATTTAATAATCTTTTCACACAGTAAATTTAGCAAAATGATTTAGAAGACCATGCGTATTTGAACAGAGGTGTTAATACATAAAGCATTACACATTTTCTGGCTTTATAACACAACATACCCACAGTTCAGTTTGGTGGCATGATTAATTGCACGATTAGTTCATTCTTTGCTAAATTTGCTATTAATTAGTTCCAAAAGCCCTAAAAGGTAGGAAGGGGAATGTAAGGAAATAACAATTAAATTAAATTCAATAGAATCAAAATCAGAATCAGAAAACTTTATTAATCCTGAAGGAAATTGGTAAACAAATAATACGAAATAAAGTAACGTGCAGATTAAAAGATTTTCTGTTTGATGTTTGTGTTTAGGAGGACCAATAAGAATCAGGACTACGACAGTCCATACACCAGCGAAGACCTTCGTGGCTCGTGGCCGACGCAGGGTGTGGTTTCCATCCCCCGCGCTTCCGCCAATCCCAACCCCGCCTTCCAGAATAGCGGCTCCATGCTGGAGATGACGGCTGCTGGCAGCACCCACTCACTTGTGGACAACAGAGGAGGCACCAATGGGATGGTGAGTACTGACCACCATGTGGGGGCGGAGCCACCAGGAGCGAATCTCCACCCCTTTGTGTTCATAAATTTGAATCTGTCAGTTAATCTAGACTGGGGACATTTTCTTTAGTGACCTAGTCTGAGTTCTAGCTGCGGGGAAATATGGGGAAAAGGGCCAGGATTACCCAGAACCCCACTGGATGTGAGGACCCTTGAGGCTTGGAAAGAAGCCTGGATTGAAAAGATGGGACTGCTGATGTACTGTATAGGGCTGCATCTAATAGAATACATTTTTTTATTGTTATTTATTTCGAATGTTAAAGCTTCGTTTTGCATCTGAAGGGTCATGAAAATCAGAAATCCACACATTATTAGACTATTAGACCACATAACAGTCAAAAGGTATTTTCATTTCTATACTTTATATTCAAAAGAAAATGATCTTTTCCACCATATTCTCTCTTTTTGAGATGCATTTGTACCCAACCCGGTTCGGACGCTTTGATATATTAAAATATATCCGCCCCCAACACAGCATTGTGTTGCAATGCCACGCCACGCCCGCGTTCTCCGCTGATAAACGTCCTCTGTGTGTGTTCTTATTGTTCATGGGTACATTGGTGCCGTCCGACCGGTAAAGTTCAGGAAGATCAGGAGTAAGGTAAGCGCTGCAGCGGTTAATTACCCCGCCCACTGGTAATTTTAGCCGCCTTTCGTGTAATGCATGGCATGAGCCCTGAGGGGACCTTCTGGACGTCCTGGCATGGGACTGGCCATTACACATCAATCTGGGGCATCAATCAAGGTGGTTTCTGGGGGTGTGGCTGCTCTGTGATTGACAGCTGTTCGAGGATCCGTTCATTACTGCGCGTGCGTTGGTCCGTTTGTTGAGTGGAAACCTCTGGTTTGTTCCAGACGGGCTCGTATGATGTGAACCCCCCCGAGGACATGAGGACCTTCAAAAGCCAAACACCGTCACGCTACTCCTACCTGGTCCAGGGGCACGAGAACCCGTACTTCCTCCCCGGGGACGAGAGGAGGAGCACGTGAACATCATGGACAACGTTGAGGTTTAAATTTCATTCAGGGAATACACGTCATCTCCAACCGCATTTCTCACCTTTTCAATGCTGCAAAGGTGCATTTATATTTATACTCTTAATCTGTGCGTGTGTGTTCTCTCTTTGAGCACTTTCTCCCCTTTCTGCTTTTAAGAAACTTCAGATTGAAACATTTTTTTATATGATTGCACACAACATATTCACTGTAGTAAAACCGTGTGGCGTGAGTGAGTGTTGAAGTTCTGACTAAACAACTTCTAGTGTAGTCAGATCACTGTCATGTGATTGGGTCCATCAGGATTCATATTACATAGCCGAATGGTGCAGTACATGACCTTTCACCCCTGACTGGTTGGTTTGGGCTTACATGATCAGTCGTGCAGGAAATAAAATTAGATGACTGTGGGTGGATGGGCGCGAAATGGTTCGAACTGACCTGAATGAATTGTCCCGCCCCTTTCAGTCATCCTGTATCCTGCGTTCTCATTGGCTGTAGCTCATCAGTGATTTATTAATATATTTAGCATAATACCAACTAGTCATCTCCTCCAAAAATTGTGTTCTCTGAAGTAGAGTTAAGTGTGTGTGTGTGTTTGTGTGTACGGGTCCAAAGGGAATCTCCTCCTGTGCCTGTATGTGAATGAGGCTCTAAATGAACGAACCTTCTGATGAATCAGGTCTTTGTTGATGATGTTGATGATGATTCTGTGCCATCATGCGTATATAAATATGTAAATAGAGCCGTGTCTGTATATAGTTGTGTGCATGGTGCACTTTTCTGTAAATATGACTTTTTATAAATTTTTGAACAGAATAAAAATGATGATCTGTATATAAACATTTTTTCTCAATTTGAACTGTGAGTTCCTGAGGTTCCTTCTAAAGATTTTGATGATGTGACTCCTTTCATTTAGATCACATCAAAATTAATAGTTTTTCAAGGTTTATAGAGCTACACCACATCTGTTAGCAGTTTAATATTTATATTTTCTTCATTAATCCACCCTGCAGTAAATAGTCCAGTTGCTTCATCTGACGTCATGTTGATTAATAGAAATTAAACGATAACACACACATACACACACCCGGTCATCTCTTGTTCATTCATCACATTCACAGTGGAGTTATCAGCTAGGGAACTGGTCACCACGGTGACGGCCTGAGCGGTGATATTTAACAACAGTTTATTTTCATTACGTCAGTGATAAAATATTAGGTGTTACAGATTACTTCAATTTTTTTAAGTTTAGCCAGTGTTCACTTTTTTCAATGTGAACACTGTCATTGTCATTTAAAATGTCTTCTTCTTCTGCTTTGTGCTGCTCCTCAAATCCAAATTCAAATTTTATTTGTCACATACACAGTCATACACGGTATGATATGCAGTGAAATGCTTTAGCAACTGCTATAGACCTCAATATTGCAAATGTTGCAAGTATACAATGATTACCAATATGCAAATATTGCAAACATAACCAAATATTATCTTTAACATAAAACATAAAATATGGGTAACAGGTAGGGTGAAGGTGTGCAAATGAGTGCAAGTGAAAAGTAAAAAAAATTGTGCAAGAGTAAAAAAAGAGTCATCACAGTCGTCTCTGTCCTCTTTCACAGCAACTACCTGCATGTCCGAATTTAACACAAGAGCAAATAAAGATATCACACATGAATCAGTAATTAATACTTTGCAGCTATTGGATCAAATGTAAACCAGTAAATCATATTGTTATTTCAGCTTCTTCAGCTCATAACTCAAAACAAAATAATGAACCAAGCTTCATACCATTTGAGTGTTATCAGCGGACGTCTACTGTGGGCAGAGGCGGGCAGGTGTTTGGTGCAGGGGATTGTGGGTAAAACTCAAATCTGGAGTTCAATTAGAGACAGTGATGAAAACGGCCAGCACCAGTGGAGAGGCTCATTAAACTGAGCGTGTGTGTGTGTGTGTGTGTGTGTGTGTGAGCACACATGAATGATTGGGCAAATAAATATGAATTTACTCTTTATTAAAGCATTCTGTATTAAAGTATTTTGATTTAAATAAATCAATCTTTTCACTCCACTGAAGGGAGTCTGTCTGTCTGAGCGTCTGTTCCTATCTTTAATTCTAAACCAAATTACTGCTTTCCCAGCAGCCTCAGCACCAGACTGTCTGCAGCTCAGCAGCCAGAAGCTAGAGAGAGTTTTCTTTTTGCATCTTACACCCACACACACACACACCCACACGTCCTTCATTCAGAGAGGTTGACAGATGCATCTTAACAAATCAATTAGACAAAGACCCACGACCCCTGACTTCTGATTAATCAGGGAGTTTGGCAATAGGTCAAGCCTCCTGGTCATGTGATCTTGCAGAAGGGCAAGCACACAATAACACACACATAACACACACACAGACACAGTTATAAACGACAAATACCAAAAACATGGATGAGTGAAAAAGTCAGGTTTTCTGTGTGTGTGTGTGTGTGTGTGTGTGTGCTCACACGCGACTGTGTAAACGCTCCCAGGGGAAATCCTCTCAGCACACAGCTGACCACGCTGTCCCCCAGCTGCATTAGCATGAGAATATGGGGTGACCCTGAATGAGAGGCTGTTACACACATGATGGGGGAGGGCAGCGGGGTCTCCTGCAAATGAAGGGAAAGTGGAGAGGAAGAGGGGTGGAGAAGAGGGATGGACGTTCTGGTGAAGGGATGCTGGGAGCAGATACAGGCTCACACACACAGGGAGGGGAGGACAGGGAGGGGAGGAGAGATGCGGGAGGGAGACAGACGGAGGGGGAACGAGTGGAGGGAGGGAGGAGCAGAAAACGACAGCAGCAGCAGCAGCAGCAGCAGAAGGTCTGAGGCTCAGGAAGCTGACGCTGATTCGGAGCCGAGAAGATCAGAGTGCCAGGAGAACGGACCAGACAGACAGAGAGAGAGAGCGAGCGAGAGGTACCTTCACATTTCTACCACACCTCCGAGTGCTCTGTGCGCGTGTGTGAACGCGCGCGTGTGTGTGTGCACGGTCTGCTGGGCGTGGGCCTTTGTTCATGCAGGATTTCATGTTTTGATCTCTGCAGTACAGGATGGAGGGATGGAAGGGTCTAGCTGTCTGGGGGCGGAGCCTTTACCTGTCTGTTTACCATTTTAACAGTGACAGAGAGAAAGAGAGACAGTATAGTAGATTCTGCCGAGTCTCCATTACACACACACACACACACACACACACACTTGTGTGTTCAGGTTCTGTGCTGATTTATTTTCAGGCAGAATTGTTAGAACAGGTAGAAGTAGAACGTGCAGGAAGATCACAGCTGGCTTAGCTCAGCCTGTGCACATGTGATGCGTGTGATGCGTGTGATGCGTGTGTGTGTGTGTGTGCGTGAGAGAGAGAGAGAGAGAGAGAGAGAGAGTGTGTGTTTGTGCATATGATTCTGCATTTTTCAGATTGAGATTTCATCAATAACCATCATTATCATGACTGAAATCCGTCTGCAAGAGGCATGGCGCCAGTGGGCGGGGCCATTTGAATGGTTTAATTTGTCACACCAGGACACAGTGGCATGCGTTAAGAGGGACAGCAACATAAATATCGGAGGGCCACTTCTAAACCAGTCAGATTCCTTCTTTTACTAGCCGCGATCAGGGAGTCACGCTGAGGTCACGTGACCTGAAGGTGTCTCTGTCTGAGACTTTAACACCCTGGATAGCAGCGTCAGATGGAGTGGAGTTTGCCTCCTGTGCCCTGCGGTGTTCCAGTATGACCCCAAGTCAGACCTCAGGGCACTTGAACAGGCATCCCACAATGCAGTTCTCTGAAAGAGCAAAGGTGACTGCAGTGTGAACATGATTCATGGTCGGAGTGACTGTATTAAACACACAAACGCTGCCCCTGCTATGAATAAATAGGCTCATAAGATCACGGACGACCTCACCCCTGCGGCTCTGCAGCGAGAGTGTGTGTGATGTCATCGTCTCAGCGAGACACGGCTCTAATACACACACACACAAGCACTGCAGGGTGTGCTACTGTACAGTGAGCGTGGGCTCTGATGATGTCAGTAGGTGCTTCCCCATCCTCTTTATAAAAGGTGCATCAAGTACAGAGACATGAAGAATTAATGCTCCAGGAGACAGTGCAGTGCATTATGGGATTATTGGGCTGGTAGTGGCCTAGTGGGTAAAACACTTGACTGATGCATAAGTCCCTGAGCAAGACACTTAACCCTGAAAAAAGTGAAGTGATTGTCACTGCAGCACAGCACACGATGCACACAGTGAAACGTGTCCTCTGTATTTAACCATCACCCTTGGTGAGCAGTGGGCACCATGACAGGCACCCGGGGAGCAGCTTGTGGGGACAGTGCTTTGCTCAGTGGCACCTTGGCAGATCAGGATTCTAACCGGCAACCTTCTTATTACAGGGCTACTTCTTTTTAAAGTGAAGTGATTATCACTTGTGATACACAGCAGCACAGCACACAGTGAAATTTTTCCTCTGCATTTAACCCATCACCCTGAGTGAGCCGTGGGCAGCCATGACAGGCGCCCGGGGGGCAGTGTGTGGGGACGGTGCTTTGCTCAGTGGCACCTCAGTGGCATCTTGGCGGATCGGGAATCAAACCGGCGACCTTCTGATTACAGGGTCGCTTCCTTAACTGCTAGGCCACCACTGAGTGTGCCCAGGGGTAACTACTGATTGTAAGTCACTCTCGATAATGGCGTCTGGTAAATGGCGTAAATGTAAACGTGTTGCCACTGGTGTTGTGTTCCATTGTTAATGTATCTGCTGCAACCGAGGAAGAGGAGTTTATTGTCATACGGGACAAACAAACATATAGCAATCTGTTTGGGGAAAGGGACACAGGGACTCTCCACACGAAACCGCCCACAAACCACACCACAGAGTCCCACCGAACTCGGTACGGACCGGTTGGTGCGGACTTCCCTGTGGCCATGAGGCAGGAATTCACACCGACAACCCTTTAATACCTCAGACGAGGACCACACCGGGTCTGCCGGGCGTCCCCATGAGCCCACCAAACACACACACACACACACACACACACACACACACACACACACATCAGTGACTGACCGATGGAAAGGCTGGTCTAGGATCTCCTTTAAATGAGGGGAACCAGGCGTATGGAATCGGGAAGGGGCGGGGCCTGGAATCGCCAGGGGGGTGGGGTGTTGCACTGATGCATTGTCGGTGCTGAATTTCTGTCAACAATGGAGCGCGTTTGTTACAGGTTGTGTAATATCAGTGCCCAGTCATCGCTGATTGGTGATTGAAATTGGTACCAAATTGTGTTACAACGCCTGTGTTGCCAAGCTTGGGTGAAAAAGACTCCAGGTTGTAACTGCTCGACATCCACAAAGTTTTGAACAAAGGCTGTGAATAATGTACATTTCCCAGTTCATCTTTCTTCACATTGTCATTATGGGGTGTTGTGTGTAGAATTCTGATGAGATACATTATTAAATCCATTTTGGAATAAGGCTGTCGCATAAGAAAATGTGGAAAAAGTGATGCAGCGTGAATACTGCATTGTTCGTGGTGAAAGATTTCAGCTTTTCATGTCTTGGCAGGTCAGCACCATCTGAGCAGCCGAAACTGAAGGAACGCTCATTTGTAAACTTGATACTTCGACTTGCATGGTTGTGTTGAATAGAAAATGCCCCAAATCATCATCATGCAGGCACACCCACGCTCCTCAAGGCTTCTTGTGAAGTTCAGGTG
Source organism: Denticeps clupeoides (assembly GCF_900700375.1). Taxonomy (NCBI): domain Eukaryota; kingdom Metazoa; phylum Chordata; class Actinopteri; order Clupeiformes; family Denticipitidae; genus Denticeps; species Denticeps clupeoides. The sequence continues at coordinate 2,094,773 of NC_041713.1, read as the reverse complement.
TCTCTCATATCCTCACAAAGAGACAAAAACGGCGAAAGGTCGAAACCAGCAGGCAACACAACTTCAGAATGCATCACAGTGAAGTGGAAATAAGAGACACTGATCACTCAGAGAACCCATTAAAGCAGAATACACTCCCCATGCCGCTGCCCTACAAAATGTTAAACACGCATGTGTGTCTAATGCAACCAGGAGCTTTTAGGGCGAGCGTAGCTTCTCATAAACTTCCCTGTGTGTCACCATAAAGCTAGCTTTCATGCTAATTCCACAACAGGAGAGCTGAGTCACCCCAACAACCACAGAGCATCAATGGAGAACACACACACACACACACACACACACACAGGAGAGCTGATTCACTTACCTAGACAACCACAGACCATCAGTCTGGCATTCAATGGCCCACTGGCCTTACTGAAGCCAACATCATTCCAATGCCCGTCAGTGTGTGTGTGTGTGTGTGTGTGTGTGTGTGTGCGTGTGATTAACCGCAGGCTGAAGCATCAGCAGCGACATCGACCTGTGTTTCTGCTCTTTGGTTTCATTATGACCTGCAATTAAGCAGGGATAGGAAGTGAACTGCTGATGTGGAAGATCTGTTGAGTGTGTGTGTGTGTGTGTGTGTGTGTCAGTGTTCTCTGATAATGAAGAATTTCTAACATCAGATGTCTTCTTACTGGCTTTCTCTTCTCCCCACAAGTTGCTCAATGAAAGAAGCCATGCCAGTCCTATCAGCAGGAGCAGGTAACACACACACACACACACACACACACACACACACACACACACACACACACAGACACATTCATACTCTTACACACAATAAACACACATGCCCCCTCTCTCTCTTTCAGGCCTCCATGAAACGTTGGCTCTGCTGACCTCACAACTCAGGCCTGATGCCAACCACAAAGAGGACATGGTGTTCCTCAGAGACGTCTTCAGCGAGAAGAGCTTGGCCTACCTGATGAAGGTCAGAAGAGTGTGTGTGTGTGTGTGAGAGAGAGAATCCAAATTGTGCGTGTTTACAAGGAATTAGGTTCCGATTGTTGGTGTACAATGCAAGGTAGAGAGTTATAAAACAAGACGCCGCCATGAATACATCTTCTGTTTCAGATCCACGAGAAGCTGCGGCAGTATGAGCGACAGAGCCCCACGCCGGTCCTCCACAGCGCCTCCACTCTGGCCGAGGACGTAAGTTCACTCGCAGGACGTGGCGGGGTCAGAGCCCTTCGCCATCATTAATTCCCCAACGAGGACTCTCCCTGCGTCTCGTTTTTTAATTTAATCCTAATGCAGTCGAGACTTCGGTGTTTACGTCGAACGTGCAATTTACCTGGCTGTGAATGTAAATTTTATGTCCCATCATGCATGGCGTGGGGCAGAGGTGGTCTAGTGGTTAAGGGAGCGGTCCCGTAATCAGAAGGTTGCCGGTTCTAATCCCGATCCACCAAGGTGCCACTGAGGTCCCCTTGGTGAAGGTCCCGTCCCCACACACTGCTCCCCGGGCGCCTGTCTTGGTGTCCACTGCTCACCAAGGGCTCTAGACACACAAACAGCACAGTGACCTGCACAACATGCACTTTTCCCAGGACATGTCCTGGAAATTGTGTCCGGCTGGGTGATTAGAAGTCATGGGCATCCTACACACCTGTGGATCGGTCCCCCGGTCGCTAACATGGGTGATGCTAGCACTGCGGGGAGTTGTCCAGTCCAGAGAAACGTATTAGAAAGGTATTGCGGGTGCAGATTGTGATTCTCAGAATTTTGATTGGTCAACAGGTAGCAGAGGAACTGCAGATTGGACCAATGAGCGTAGAGGAGAAAGAGCTTCTACAGCTGCTGACCTCGCCCCACATGAGGGTATCACACGTTATTTCAGTTCACACATTCACGTATGGCAACAGGGTCCAATGTAAGAACAGCCTGACAACAGAATGGACTCCCTGACGAATATTTAACTACCGCGACTACTCGCTGTTGAGAAATGTATCTTTAAAAAGCCCAATCTGGCAACCCAGAGCTGCTTGTAATCAGCTGTAACAGGGACAGTCCGGCTGGGGCAAGTGGGGTTTCAGCCCACTTGCCCCAGGGACTTTGTGGTCTTCTGGTTTCGTGCTGGGTAATGGGTGACAGGGTGGTTGTAGCCTAGTGGGTAACACACTCGCCTATGAACCAGAAGACCCAGGTTCGAATCCCACTTACTACCATTGTGTCCCTGAGCAAGACACTTAACCCTAAGTTGCTCCGGGGGGGGCTGTCCCTGTAAGTCGCTCTGGATAAGGGCGTCTGATAAATGCTGTAAATAAATGTAAATAACTGTGTCTAGTACATAATTCTCATAATGCCTTACTGAATAATAAATCATGCGTAATAAACCAAATATGCTAATGTACAATCACACTGTTAACCATCAGAAATAGTAGGACCTCAACACACACACACACACACACACACTTCAGCTACGTCCAACAATGTTGGATTCTTACCCATCAGGCTGTGCTGTCGGTGCACGACACGGTGGCACAGAAGAACTTTGACCCCGTCCTGCCGCCGCTGCCTGATGACTTTGATGATGAGCTGGAGGAGGAGTCGGTGAAAATCGTGCGTCTGGTCAAAAACAAGGAGCCACTGGTGAGAAACGGCATTTTAAACCCAGTATGGATCCGATCTGCCAGAGTGTGTGGTCACTATCTGTCCTGACGTCTCAGGGTGCCACGATTCGTCGGGACGAGGCCACCGGTGCGGTCATCGTGGCTCGAATAATGAGGGGAGGGGCTGCAGACAGAAGTGGTGAGTCTCCCCTGCGCATTACGGGTGTGTCTGAGTCCCGACGTTCTGAGACGTCCTGGTCTCTCGTAGGTCTGGTTCACGTGGGGGATGAACTGCGGGAGGTGAACGGCGTCGCCGTCGCTCACAAGCGCCCCGACGAGATCAGCCAGCTCCTGGTATGAGGCGCACAGCCCCTCACTTTGCGCTCAAGTCCCGCTCTGCCATCTGATTGGCTGTTTCTGTGTCCCTCTCCAGTCTCAGTCTCAGGGCTCCATCACGCTGAAGATCATTCCCGCCATTAAAGAGGAGGACCGGATCAAGGAGAGTAGGGTGAGTGGCTGGTTTATCGTGCTTGTTGGGCGGGGCAGTAAGAGGCCTGCTTATCAGTGTGGGCGTGGCCTCCAGGTCTACATGAGGGCGCTGTTCGACTATAACCCGGGTGAGGACAAGGCCACGCCCTGTCAAGAGGCGGGTCTCCCCTTCCAGCGGGGCGACGTGCTGCAGGTGGTCAGCCAGGACGACCCGACATGGTGGCAGGCCAAACGCGTCGCCGATGGCAACCTTCGCGCTGGACTCATCCCATCCAAACACTTCCAGGAGCGGTGAGGCTCCGCCCCCCTCACACCGTCACCAACCTGGGTTCTAGTCTGGGTTGGGGTGGAACAGCATACGTTTAAAGAAAATGTGTATATTTGCCATGTTACGTGTTTGTGGGTTTTCTGCAGACGTCTGGCATACCGGATGAAAGCGGGAACCCTCCAGGACCCCAAATCTCCCCAAAAGCCCGTCTGTAAGTGTCCAGATTCCTCCTTGGTTCTTCCTTGCCGTGACCTGATCAGGTTTCAGGAGGTCAGGCAGCAGGTGGTCACATGGGTTTATGGAAGCAATCATCACTGCAGCTACAGAGGGCGGGGCCAAGCATAGGCGGAGCCTATAGCTGCTTCAGCCTAAATCTGATCTGACCACAAACCAGACCAGAGGCTGATGAAGCATGTGTGTATGAGTATGTGTGAGTGCTACTGAGGGAGTGAGTGTGAGAGGGAATGTGTGTGTATGTGTGTGTATGTGTGTGTAATCTGAAGAAGATTAATGAACTGTAGACGTTGCACTTTAACGTAAAGCAGCTTTTCATTCGTCTGGAGAGTTAAAAAAAAAAACACGTCCTGATTGAAAAGAAAGAGTTTTCATATCAAATTTTATATCAGCAGAAATGAATATGGAAAAATAAAAACGCTAACATGAATATTAATGAAGTTGTCACCGTGGGAAAGAGACGTCTGTTCCTGTTTGTCAAACATTCATCTGTCCTTTTCCACGCTGCGTCAACCAGATGACCAGGGATGTGATAAAGGTACACACACGCACACGCACACACACACACACACACACACACACACGCACACACACACACACACACGGGAGGGAGGGAGGTGGGGTTGCGGCTTATAAATCTCCTCTCAGAAGCAGCAGATGGTTCCTGCAGCAGTTCCTTCTGCCTCTAACACCTCCTCCTCCTCTTCCTCCTCCTCCTCCTACTCCATCACCTCCCCCTGTCCCATTCATCCATCTCTCTCTATGTACGTAAGGAGGTTACAGTCCATCAAAAAAAGAGAAGTTTGCTTCCAGTTTGTATCCCTGTGTCCACATGATGGCGCTGTTTTCAGAACCTCTACAGTGATTGTCCATGTTTAGAACATTTTTTTGTACATTAATAACCTTTTTCTTTAAAGAAAAATTACCTCACAGCGCTTTAAATCTGATTTTGAACCAGCAAATCGTCTTGATACTCAGCCAATTCACCAAATTCTAAAGCGAGATCATCACTGTAAAGGTCTTCCTTTCTTTTTGTTTCCTCCACTTTGATTGGTTGGTCAGATTGTGGGCGTGGTTACATTCCAATTTTTTTTTCTGGTCCATCCTTTGCGACATGTGACACGTGAACACCAGAGCGCCATCATTCATCATGCCGATGCTACCTGTGCCCGCAGCCCTGCACCCACCTGCCCCGCCCCTCAGCTCATCCCTCTCTTCTTCTCCCTGCTTGTTCCCTACAGAGGACTGTGACTGTGAGGGATATTTCAATGGACAGTACATAGGTGAGGCCCTGCATGTTTCTCCTCTTCCTCTGCTGCCACGCCGCTGTCACATGGCCCGGGGTCGGGGCACAAACATGGCCGCCCGCGACGAAGGGTTGCTATAGAGACGGGGGTTTGCGCAGCACTTGACCCAGAAAAAGAGAGAATGAACCTTCATTACCAGTCACGCCCGACTCATGCGCGGGATAATGATCTGAGAGGGAAATAAATAAAACATTTTCTAATGATTTGAGCTGAGACATCTTCAAATATGGAATCACCTAAATTCATCTGCATCACGCTCCACAAGAATTAGAATCTGTAATGAGGTCTAACGCAGCTGTCAGGTTTAATTATGATTATTTTCATCAACCAGCCCTGGTCATGATAAAAATATTTATTCAGCTGACGTACAGTAGATAAGCCCCTCCTACACCCCACCGCTCTGAACCCAGATCATGTGGTGGCCTCTCCTGACCCAAAGATCCTCCAGCTGCTGCCAGGCTTGGCTTCCGTGACCTCCTGACCTCCGACCCCCTCACCTGCTGCTTCAGTCCCCTGCCTGCCGCGCCTCGCGCCCTCTGCCACTGTTCCGAGGTCGGAGATCTGACCCCGGCGATGGTCTAACGCGCGTTATAGTCTCTCCCAAGTGTAACGCCGCGCCGCCGTCCCTGTACCCAGGGACAGTCACCGCCACGGTCATCCGGCAACGCAAAGCACACACATCTCATTTACAAAAGGCCAAAGGTCAACACTCCTTTTTCATTTCCCTTAATCAAACTGTGAGAACCCGTTCACTAATGTCGCATTCGCTAGTTGATAATTGGGGTTGGTAGCGGGCGTGGTCATGGAGGGAAACGGAGGAGAAAGGGAGGACATGGATGCTGTGTTTGTACCTTCTTGTTCGTACCAGATTATTTTGGAACGTGTTGTGTAGTTAAATTATGGTCCGAAGAGACATAAATGAAAATTGATATTAATTAATATGTTATTCATAGTATTTTGGTGCTAAATCAGTAGACCTCATTCTACAACAATAAAATAAAAGTACCTGGTTGACACCCAGGCCACCAACACCCACCTCACCTGTGAAGTAATCTGGGTGACATATTTAGGATTAAAGAGCTTTTATCATTTGCTGAGGTTACGAGGTGCACTAAAATCCCAACTGTACTTTATACATTTATCAGTGCGGCTGATTTAAATGTCTGATTTGGACGAAACGAAATGACGGCAGTAACGCCGAAGCTGGTTTTCCTCTTTTGCGGCTCACTTTATTGTCAGCAGTGTGTTAAGAGTAGATGAACCTTGACCTCTGCCCGCTTTTCCCAACCACAGCTGGCCTACGCCGGAGCTTCCGTCTGAGCCGGAAGGACCGGCAGGGTTCGTCGGGGGAGGCGCCGGACTCCGGCGACCCAGAATTCCTCACCTACGAGGAAGTGAGTCGCTATCAGCAGCGACCCAGCGAAAGGCCACGTCTGGTGGTGCTCATAGGCAAGTTCTCTGCCCCCCTAGTGGTCAGTGACAAAACTACATGTGTGCAGCAATTCTGCGTTGTCATGACGATTCATTTTCGCTTGATTAAATTGATGAAAGCGGGGGACGTGTGGAGTACGGCAAAGCTCACAGTTTGAATACTGTATTTATTTAGGCTCTCTGGGCGCTCGTATTAATGAGCTGAAGCAGAAGGTCATCGCTGAGAATCCTTATCGCTACGCTGTGGCCGTCCCTCGTGAGTTACATTCTGCCACCTCTCTCACTCTCTGACTCCGCCCATCTGACCTCTGGCCTCTTCCTCTGGCTGTCCAGACACGACCCGGCCGAGAAAGAGCCACGAGAAGGAAGGAGTGGAGTACCACTTCGTCACCAAACAGGCGTTCGACACGGATGCACAGAACAACAAGTGAGGTTTCAGGGTCACACACACATCTGTCACAGCATGTCAGATCAGCACTGCTAGCGATGTGTGTGTGTTGAGAACTGTGCCGTGTGTGTCCCCAGGTTCATCGAGCACGGCGAGTATAAAGAAAACCAGTACGGCACCAGTATAGAGGCCATCCGGTCCATTCAAGCCAGGAATAAAATCTGTCTGGTGGACATGCAGCCCGAGGTGGGAACTCAGGCCTCCCCTCCCCTCCCGTCACACCAGCAGCCTGTCCTCATTTAAATTTCAGTCCAGTCATCACGTCAAGCACTCATTTTAGCTTTTATTACGTCCAGGCTCATTTTAGTCTAGTCAGGTTTTTTGTCAGAGTTCTCCATTAATACTTTAGTCTGATTTTAGTCCTTTAGTAATGCAATTCCATTTAACCCAGTCAATACAGTATAAGTACTGACAAGAACAGACAAAAACAACATTTTCAAACCCATTTCATAATCAAAACAAGGTCATCTTATTAATACATTATTTATAAGATTATTAATAAGATGATGCTCTCATCTGTTCAGTGTTTTTCGACACAAATTCTGTTTTCTTTTCCACTTTTCTCCCAGTCATCTGCTCACCCATCAGAAGTATCCTGAAATCGAATTATTGCTGCGAATGTGAAAATAATAACGCGATTAAACGAGAGGAAATACCGGCTCATCCCGTTTCAGTGAAATCAAGAGACATTTTAGTCTAGTTTTTGTTTTGTAAACCATGACGAATTTTTATTCGTCAACAATATTACATGATATATTTCATTATAGTTATGAAAGTGAAACTGAATTGTCATTGTGTGACACTGCAGCACAGCACACGGTAACACGGTGAAACGTGTCTTCTGTATTTAACCATCACCCTTGGTGAGCAGTGGGCACCATGACAGGCGCCCGGGGAGCAGCGTGTGGGGACGGTGCACCTCAGTGGCACCTTGGCGGGTCGGGATTTGAACCTTCTGATGACGGGGCCGCTCCCTTAACAAAGATATTTCATTGACAAAATCAACACTACACACCCTCCCCACATCATGCCAAGTGTGGAAATAAAGGCAACACACACACACACACACACAGAGAGAGAGCTCAGGGTGGATCGGAAATGACTGATTCTGTGGGAGACACTGAAATGCCCTGACGGATTTTCTCCAGATCACAAGCACCTCAGCTTCAAATGAGAACAGCAGCACCTCAGGCAGGGGGTCTCAGCACCTGACTGCTGAAGACTCCCAGCAAGTTGATGGGTAAAGAAGATAAATCCTCTGAAGACATCCTCTGAGCTTTGTTCTCTCTGGAGTGTCTCGCTCTCCTAACCAGTCTGGTGCTGAGGACTTTCTGTCTACTGGCCTGTTTAGATCAGGTCTTCTAGGACCATGTGCGGGTGGTAGTAGCCTAGTGGGTAACACACTCGCCTATGAACCAGAAGACCCAGGTTCAAATCCAATTTAGTACCATCGTGTCCCTGATCAAGACACTGAGTGTCTCCAGGGGAGGACTGTCCCTGTAACTACTGATTGTAAGTCGCTCTGGATAAGGGCGTCTGGTAAATGCTGTTCACCAAGGTCATTATGGTGGTCAACCAAATATTATAGTTAGCGATTTTGAAGATATGGTCTATTCCTGGACCAGTGGTGTCGGGTAAGGAAGTGGACTCATAATCAGAAGGTTGCAGGTTCAAATCCCACTGAGGTCCCCATGATGAAGGTCCCGTCCCCATACGCTGCCCCCCCCGGGTCATGGTGTCATGGTGCCCACTGCTCACCAAGGGTGATGGTTAAATACAGAGGACACGTGTCACCGTGTGCTGTGCTGCAGTGTTTCACAATGCCTCACCACTCCTCGGCCAGCATCCGCTGGACTTCTTCAGCTGTTGTCTGGGTGGACGTGAACATTTTGCTTCTCGCTGGCCAGGCCCTGAAGACGCTGCGAACGGCAGAGTTCAAGCCCTTCGTCGTCTTTGTGAAACCGCGGATCCCGGAGAGTCGGCGGCGGCGCAGTGCAGCCACATCACCAGGAGGCGGCGACCACGGGCGCTTCACGGTGAGGCCTGGCCGGCGTGCCGAGGTGCCTCTGCCCTCCGCTCTCCTCATTCTCACCATCCTCCTCCTCTGTGTCTAAGGATGAAGACCTGCAGGAGATGCGTCAGTCGGCGCAGCTGATCGACCTGCAGTACGGTCACCTGGTGGACCGTGTCCTGATCAAGGAGGACACGGCCAGCGCCTGCGTCGAGCTCCGCGCCGTCCTGGAGCGGCTGGAGCGCGAGACCTTCTGGGTGCCAATCAGCTGGGTGAAGAGCTGAAGCCCCGCCCCCTTACCATAACTGCTTCCTGGGTGGGGAGACGCTGGTAGTCCCTCCCCCCACACGAGGAGGAATCCCGCGTCTTGCTCTCCTGGCCCACCGTCAGCACGGTGACGTTTCCTGACCAGGACGAGGATAGAGATGGACTAATCACACACACACACAAGATGGAACCCTGAATGATCCTAACATCTTGGTTATGTCTTTTTTTAAGTCTAATTTATTGTTCTAAATGGTTCCTTCACTTCGTCCACCTGATGCTCACTTGTGACTCCTGGGAGCTTCTGGTTCCTCCTGCTTGACCTGTAGCAGGTTTGATGAAGGTGTGCATGGGCGTAGTTCATGGTAGAGATCCACATTCACATTCCTCACGACTTAAACATGAGACACAAGAAGATGTCCCGCGAACCAGTCCTGTTCCCTGTGTGAGATTGCGATGGTGTTGGACACCGGACTGTAGCCACATCGTTCCAGAATCTTCCATTAGAAATGTTCATGCATGTGCACACACCCACACACACACACACACACACACACACACAGCAGTGTACTACATGATACAGAATGACGGAATGTGTCCTTTTATAAAGCCCTGTTTTCACTGTGCACGTCAGTAATATCTATGGGAACGTGGATATCCTCTTCATTTGGGAATTCTGCCCTCATTAGGAATGAATATTTAATCCGACTCATCGCAGCACTCGTCCTGTAGGACTGATGCAGAGCGTCCTCTTCTCCTCTTTTCCCGTTCACTGTAATTCCGATAAAAGGGCGAGTGAAGGAAAATGTCCAACGTTTGTTGTGCAAGTCCCTGGTTTGACATTAAAATGTGCCATACTGTAGTAAAGACGCCCGGACGGTGCCGTATTCATTGCAGGTCCGGGCGTGATACCATCGGAACGTGATGGTGGACGGGGGGGGATTTGAACACGCGTTTGGCCTGGACTGTCTCTCGCCTGCGCGCTTCAGGTCGAACCCATCGGCGCCTTTTCTGCCCCGAGAAGAAAAGGTCGGGGTGTGGCAGGCCCGACCGTGGCCTTCGTCCCTCGCCTCATTAGCTTCTATGTGCGTCTGCATGTGGGTCTGTAGAAAGAAAAGGTCTCGGCGGGCGCCATCATTTTCAGCCATTGTGTCTTTGTGATTGTGCGGGAAAGGGCGCCATTAATAACATTCCATTCAGTCGCTCTTCTCATTTGCGAGATAATGATTTTTTTTTCCCCCGCTGAGCATCGCTCTGAATGGTACAGATGAAACGCTGATATTTTACATTTCATGTTTAAAAAAAAAAAACGGGTCATAAATTACAATAATAACAAGAGACCGAACACCAGGGGGCAGAAGAGGACTTTTTCGCCATTTTATCTGTCCTGAAGTCAGGGGTGAAGTGAATAATTTACGACTGCATGGCAGTAGCGGCAGTTCTGCTGATCTCATGCGTCACACGGTTCTGCGGCTTAGAGATTTAGAATTTAGAACCCCCCCCCACACACACACACACACACGCACACACACACACACACACGGCCAGGTTCATAAATGACAGGTTGGATTTCCATAAGTCCCAGTGGGAGTGTGGGCGGAGGCCGGATACCTGCCGCTTCCTGTAGATGGAGATACGCTGACGTGGAAAATCGTCCCCCGACCCGCGATAAACGCGCCTCTGCTGTTTAGACGATAAATGCCGTCCGCCGACGGAAGTTTGGTTTCAAACGCCCTCCAGCCGTATCTCCGTCGCCACACTCGCACCTCGACACGTCCCACAGCCATTCAGACGCTGAACCCCCGCTTCCCCGAGGAAACTTCTTCCTTTCAGAGCCAGTGTGGTGGAAGATGGGAAATTGCCTTTTTTCAGCCGCCATGTTTGGCAGGACTGAGTCGGTCCTCCACTCCGGTGACATTAGGACCTCGTTCCTCCCGTTTGTGTCTCTTCTGAGACTCCAACCAGCTGAAAATAGGGTGGAAGTAGCCTAGCGGGTAACACACTCGCCAATGAACCAGAAGACCCAGGTTCAAATCCCGCTTACCAGGACACTTAACCCTGAGTGTCTCCAGGGGGGGACTGTCCCTGTAAATACTGACTGTAAGACGCTCTGGATAAGGGCTCCTGGTAAATGCTGTAAATGTAAAATGAACCGCCGAAAACGATTTAAGCACATGACAGGTGGTTCGTCTGCAGTTCCACCGTAACCTTGGAGACAATGTTCCATCCCGGGGACGTTCCCAGTTCCAACTTCCTGTTCCTGTGTGTGTGGGATGTGACATCCGTCATTAGCGAGTCTGCTCGTTAGCCCGTCCACTCGGCCCAAAATGCCATTTGCCGCCTGTGGCCTCATTACGCCCGCTGCCATTAAAAAACAGGGAGGCGATTCAATTAGTCATCCGGCGCGGCGTTCCGGCCCGAGGTCCCCGCAGAGCGACTGTCCAATCAGCAGCCAGGGTCCTCTGAGTCGCCGTGACGACTAGTCCTGCCCCCCAAACCCAGGCCTGCTGCCCTAAATTAGTAACACACTGTCACCATGTACCGCAAACGCTGTTCTCGCGCTGTTCTAATACCGTTATTATGCTGTTCTTACGTACTTACACACTTCTCTCAACTCAACTGGTTCTCATGACCCTGCACAGCAACACCTTACTACACACACACACACACACACACACACATACACACACTGTCACCATGTACCGCTAACGCTGTTCTCGCGCTGTTCTAATACCGTTATTATGCTGTTCTTATGTACTTACACACTTCTCTCAACTCAACTGGTTCTCATGACCCTGCACAGCAACACCTTACTACACACACACACACACACACACACACACACACATACACACACTGTCACCATGTACCGCTAACGCTGTTCTCGCGCTGTTCTAATACCGTTATTATGCTGTTCTTATGTACTTACACACTTCTCTCAACTCAACTGGTTCTCATGACCCTGCACAGCAACACCTTACTACACACACACACACACACACACACACACACACACACACACACACATACACACACTGTCACCATGTACCGCTAACGCTGTTCTCGCGCTGTTCTAATACCGTTATTATGCTGTTCTTATGTACTTACACACTTCTCTCAACTCAACTGGTTCTCATGACCCTGCACAGCAACACCTTACTACACACACACACACACACACACACACACACACACACACATACACACACTGTCACCATGTACCGCTAACGCTGTTCTCGCGCTGTTCTAATACCGTTATTATGCTGTTCTTATGTACTTACACACTTCTCTCAACTCAACTGGTTCTCATGACCCTGCACAGCAACACCTTACTACACACACACACACACACACACACACACACTAACACACATACACACACTGTCACCATGTACCGCAAATGCTGTTCATGCGCTGTTCTAATACCGTTATTATGCTGTTCTTATGCACTTACGCACTTCTCTCAACTCAACTGGTTCTCATGACCCTGCACAGCAGCACCTTACTACACACACACACACACACATATACACACACATACACACACTGTCACCATGTACCGCAAACGCTGTTCTCGCGCTGTTCTAATACCGTTATTATGCTGTTCTTACGTACTTACGCACTTCTCTCAACTCAACTGGTTCTCATGACCCTGCACAGCAACACCTTACTACACACACACACACACACATACACACACTGTCACCATGTACCGCAAACGCTGTTCTCGTGCTGTTCTAATGCTGTTATAACGCTGTTCTCACATACTTTTCTCACGTACTTTTCTCAGCTCAGCTCACACACTGTTCTCAAGCTGTTCTTACAACAGCTCACCAGGCATACTATTGTTACACATGATTCCACACACTGTTCCTACACCCCACACACTATCAGTCAAGATAGTGAAGTTCAGCTTGTCAGAATATGAGCCTATTCCTCTTCTAGATTTAGCAAACGACAGACTTTCCTCTTTAAGATGTCAATACTCTTCTATTTCACTGCAATTCACCCGTCAAGCTGCTTCCTCCATCATTTTCTCAGTTTTGTGTTCAGACTCACAGATGGCAGAACAGATCAACTCAGATAGAACAATTCATGAAAAGACTGGTTCATTTAATCACATTAAAATACAGAGTTTTACAGAATGGAAAAATAAACAGTCCGGGACAGAATAAGAGTAAATTCACACACACACACACACACACACACACACACACACACACACACACACACACACACACACACACACACGTGTCCTTCTGCATGCGAGAAATCCGAGCAATACAGAGACAGACAATGGAGGTTAATAAAGCACAAAAATAACCTTCATCCTTTCTCTGTCCTGGACATGGAACTCAGTTCTGTGGGTTGCTGAATAAAATCCAGAGCAGAATTTTCCAAAGTTTTCCATAATGAGACCAATGAACCTCCGGGTGCCGCCTCACCAATCAGAAACGTGATTCAACATCCAGAACTAAAGATAAGATCGGTACTGAGATGAGAACATAACCATGCTGAGAGTGTGAGCGTGTGTGATCACCAGAAACGGAAAGTGACTGAAAGTGTTTTCTGTACAGACGAGAAGTCCTCAGAAGTCCTCACTCTCCCAGAAGTCCTCAGTGTGAGGCATCAGAGCAACAGCGTCCTTCACTGGAACATTAACAGTCGGCACTGGACTGAATTCTGATCTGAGCACAGAACTTTTGTCCATTAAATTCAAGATTTTTCTCTACTCATCATCATCATCATCCTCTCATCATCACGCCATGTGTACAGAACTCCTTTTTTCGGAACATTTCGATGCAGACAGGATCATTCAACCATTATCACCCAGTGACAGGATAGGTGTGTGTTCATTGCAACACATTCTCACTCTCTTGGTGCGTTAAAAAAACAACCCCAACCCCACTCCAAATGGGGTCTCCAGTCCAACTGGGCAGCCACAGATCCTCTGCATGTATGGATGCCGGAATCACTGCCAACGTGAGTCGCTGCGACTGTGCGTGGAAAGTCGGGTCGGGTCAGTACTGAAGTGAAATGGCCGCCTGGGATCACATTGGAATCTATTAACAACCATCCACACCAGGAAGCGATGCGGCGAGAGGCCTGGTGCCGAACGAACGTCGCTGGCGGTCAATCTAAACTGTCCTGATTAATTAAAGTTTTCAATTGAATGCCCATAATGCTCAGCCAGAGCATACCGTGGGGTTAGAATAACCGATGGGCACCGGCAGTAGGGTGGGGTGAGTGTGGTTATAATAAATATGCGATGTGATTCGATCTCGCCGTTGGCCACGTGTAACTGTACCAAACAAGCAGAGAATGTTTTTTTTTCCCCACTAGGACACATGAGCAGGTGCTACTGACATTTACCTCCCTGTCAATCAAACAGCGGACTTTATTATCTCTCTCTCACACACACACACACACACACACAAACACACACACACAGCGAAAGAGTCGCCTTCAAATTAAACCCACAGAGCAGTCAACAGTAATAAATACCACCACCACACACGCTCACAGATAAACAGAGCCATTATTGGACCTCCCATACTCCATCGTGTCCTCTGAGAGTCGGTCCCCGCAAGCGTCACGCACATCCCAGCGGGGACATGAGAGAGAAACGTGATAAAACGTTGGAACGAGCGCTGAGCTGGCCCCACCACAGTCAGTCGAAGGAGAAACATGCAAATGAAGGGGCGGCGACCGCGACCATCACCGGTCCGGTTCCACCGGCCGCCGCTCCGCGGAGCTTGTGGGTTTCTGTACAGGTGTGTCATGTTCCTCATGATGGGTGACCCCTCCCTCTCAATGCATCTCTTCCTGTGCACGAGGGGGGCGGAGCAGGGGCGGGGTTTCAGGGCCACCGGCGTGGAGGGACTGTCACTCAGCAGGCGATCTCCTCCAGCGTCCCCAGCGTGGTCTGCAGGGGGACGGAGACCGTGTGGCTGATGGACTCGGAGTGGTTCACCGCAGGGTCACATGTGCTCTGGGTGGAGCAAACACACGCGGTTACACACTCACCCGTACACACAAACCCGCAAAACACACGGAAGAGTGAGTCGCCTACAGCGGCCCGCGGCCTCACCACGTCCTCCCCGCGACTCTCGTCCTCCTCGTCTCGATGGAGGTAATCCAGCAGTCGCTCCTTCACCATCTGTCCACAACACAGACACAGACAGGGGGACATGGCTGATCTGAGCTAATTTCACCGTCCTGATGCTCGGAGTGTGTTTCTGTGAGGACTGACCTCATAGGCGTAGTCAAACATCTCCAGGATGGTGAGGATACTTGCACCGATGAAAAGACCCATCTGACCGCCAATGTCCCCTGTGGAAAGAAGCAGTAAGGAAGCAGGCTCGTACGAAATCCCGTACCAACAAGGCGCCACCGAGGTCCCCTTGATGAAAATGTGTGAGCAGCACCGGTCCACCGATTTATAATACTGAATGTGAACGAATGGATAAAGTAAAAACTTTATATAAATGTTGATTTCCATATTTAGAAAAAAGGTAAAAGCCCTCGAATGCACCTGCTGCCGAACACAAGTAACCTCATATGAGATGTACAACATGCAACTTAAATATTCTTTACTCACACACACACACACACACACACACACACACACCTACCCAATAATCCAGCCACCTCATACGCCTTTTTCTGTTCAATAGTCTCATAGTTCAGGGCCTCAAAAAACACGTCCAACACCAGGATATTGTCTCTGCCAGCACAACATAAAAACACACACATTAAAACACTTTTTATGAATTGCTAAAAAATATTCATACTGACATTTACTGAATCATTTTTAGAACACCCATAGTCATTTTTACCAAGTTGCAGAAATATACATCTCTAAACATCACGATCAGACTGCAGGCGTTAATGCTGTGATGCGATTTAATTTGTTAGCCTGTTCACAGTTTTTAACGTGGCCAATATCCGTATTCATCAGATTTCCACCAGTCCGTCAGAATCGTCAATCAAAAGTCACCCTGATGATAATTTCCCCAGAAAAATGGGGACGATACCAATTTTTATCTGATTAATGTCTTAAACCGGATTTTTAAAAATCTGATGGCACGTGATTTGTGCTGTTTGGGCCACATTTGTCCTGCAGTGTGACCGTGGCCTAAAACACAGAAATGCACTCGTGTGGTAAAACGCTGACTGTAGACGGCAGATGTTCGCAGTGTGTTGAGAGGAGGAAGAGGAGGAAGAGTTCACAGAGGGGGACAAACAAGACAAGATCCAAGATAATTCAGACGCATAGCATGCACTCTAATGACTGTCAGACTTCAGCGTCTTCGTGACCTGCCTGAAGGTGTCCATGTGAGACTCTGCATGGGCTGATGAACGCGTCTCATTATCATCAAACGCGGTTTCATCATCGCTCTGTTCACTCTTTCTCCAGACTTTCCATCTGTCTTTAATCGAGTCTGTGCAATCATGCCGCTGAGGAGCTAAGAAAGTGTCTGAGAAGGTGAAGTCTGGTCCTAAAACCCCACCTGATGCATGTAAGATCACAGACACTGCTCACTAAACCCTTACATAAAAAAAAAAGACTTCAGTGTGAACTAGAACAACTCATCAGATGAAAGGTTCATTTCTGAAACGATCCACTGCTCCTCACAGCATTGCATTGACTGGTCCACCTCAGACCTCCCTGAATTGGACTCACGAGATGTACTTCTCGGACCGGTTGAACCTCTTCTCCAGGTAGCGCGCCGAGGTCTTGCTGGGGATCTTCACCATGGACAGCTCCTTGTTGTAGCGCGTCGTGTTGCATGGCGTCCGGCAGACGCAGCCGCTGCCCTCCACCGCCGACAGAGCGGCTGCAGGGAGAGGGATGAGGAATGGAGATAAAGCGCAGTTTTGTGTCTGTGAGTGTGTGTGTGTGTGTGTGTGCGTGTGTGCGAGAAGTTCTTTTCTTCAGCGGCAAGTGACAGCGAAACGAAATGTGTAAAATGTCATTTTTCGTAACACAGCTTTTCAGTCCTGGTGACAACAGGGATCTGTCCGTCACAAGACGTTATTTTGACGTGAATCACGTTTTGGTTCATTTCGGCTGCATGCCTGACAGGGTGACAAACGCAGCTGATGATTTCAACACGTACCTGTTCGCTCTGATACGCGTTCCGAATGTAAATCCCGTAAAAACCCAGTTGGACTTTAATGACGTGCAGCGCTTTGAATTATTCAGGCCTCCGGGGAGAAAATAATCTTAATATTCACAGCACCCACAACACATAATCCAGAACGCTGAGCTCCCCACAACAGACAAAAGCTGCGCATCTTTCTGTTGGAAATTTCACGACTTCTCCGGGAATGGAGGAGCGTTGGACATCACGGCAGAATTTATGGGTCAAATTTCACGATGCACAGTCATAAACGTAAAAGCTGCAAATCAACGCCATTCACCAAAAATACTTCATGCTACTGTACCAAACTTTTAAAAATACTTCAAAGCCACGGGAGAAATGGCTTCCTCAAGATTCTATTCCTACAGATATGCAGAGATGTCATACAAATGCTATACAGAACATTATACACAACACAGGCGCTAAACAGACACAGAGAAGCTGCACTGTGCTACACAGACACGCTGCATGCAACAAAAACACAACATACACACCACAGACACAACACAGATTCCACAGACGTCACGGACGCAACCACACAGCCAACCACACAGATGCAGAGGAAGCAATACAGATGCCACAGAGATGCCACAGAGACCCCACAGATGCCAAAAACGTTGTGCAGATTCTAAAGAGACACTGCATGATCACAACACAAACTCAACATATATGCTACAAACACAACACAGACGCAACACAGACAACTACACAGATGCAGAGGAAGCAATTCAGATGTCACAGAGATACCACAGATGCCACACAGATGCCACAGATGTTGTGCAGATTCTAAAGAGACGCTGCACGGATACAACACAACACAGACACCACTGACATAACACAGACGCCACAGTTACAACACAGATGCCACAGATGCAACACAGACAACCCCACAGATGCTGAAGAAGCAACACAGATGTCACACAGACACCACAAGACTGCCACAGAAATGCAACAGAGACACCACACAGATGTTGTGCAGATTCTAAAGAGATGCTGCATGGATGCAACACAACACAGTGCTGCACAGACACAACAAAGAGGGCACAGACACAACAAAGATGCAACAAAGATGCTGCACAGACGCACCACCGACACCACACAGATGCAACACATCATTTCAAGGTTTACTGTCTGTTTTCTCTCTTTAGTATCAGTCATAACTTCAGCAGATATGCCCCACCCCATCACTGATGGGTGTGGTCTAAATGGAGTCGGGCTCAGGCTGGTAACCCATCAGTCAAGTGTCAGCTCCATGGCGAATATTCATCTCCCTTTTGTCCACTGTTGATATCTCATTGCAACGTTTTACGTTGATACCTCATTAAAGCGTTGCCATTTCCAGTTCATAAACATGCCACACCATTATTTCTGTTCCTCCTGCAGTGTTCAGAGGAGATTGATGGTCGTGCATGAACACGCCGGGTTTCTCTCCCCTTGCAATAAACGTGTCTCCAGATTCAAATCCTCGTATCGTCTGGCCGCACCTCAGGGTGGCGATTTTGTCTGCCGTGTAATCGGGGGGGGGGTGGGACTCCTGTGCAAGGATCTAGTCTTTTATTCTAATTAGCATGCGGTGAGGCTGCAGCAGACCAGGGACTACAACCAGCGGCCGAATAATTAGCCTGAGAAGGTGTGCCGTGTGTGCAGCTCGGTCCCATGTGCAGAGGAGAGCTGCGGTGAGGAGGAGCTAGCGGGACGTTCCAGCACCGTGTTTCTCATTAAGAGCCGCCGACTGAGGAAGGTGGAGACGCTCCGCTAATCAGTCATTTTGGAAGATGAGGCTCGGCGTGGGCCCATGGCAGTGAAGACGACCTTCACAACAAACTGCACCGACACAACAACAAGCTGTGAAACAATGTCCGGAATATTTCAGAAAAATATGATAACACCTGGGTCAAGCATACTAAAAAAACACATTAATGTTAATCTAACATAATCACACTAACTATATTATATGCAGAAATTTTATTTTGAGCGTTTATTTTTTTTCTTTAACAGGCACAGTTAATTATGCAACAAAAACCTAGGATGTATGGACAGAGAGATTCAGAAGGTCTTTCCTGCCAACCGCTGTCAGGCTCTACAACAGCTGACCACACATAGACTAACTAGCTGTCATGATCCGGTCCGGATGGGGTTACTCCGGGTCCGGGATCCGGACCGGAGTTTCATGTTCATCCTGTGTAATGTTTCCTGATCGTGTTCGCCTGTGTCTGACCGTATAAAGCTGCCCTGTTTGTGTCTGTTCACCGTCGGGTCATTGTTACATGGTACTTGTTCCTGGATGTCTCCCTGGTCCTGTTCATCAAGTATTAAACCCCGGTTTCATGACGTTGTGCCTATGCGTCCTTCTTCATCGTCATGTCCAGTCATCATTCCAGATCACCTGCCTCGCCATGTTTTTATGCTGCTCTTATCTTGTGCTGCCCACTTTCTGCCATGACTATGTAAATTTCCCATTTGTGAGCCTAATAAAGGATCATCTTATCTCATCTTATTTATATTGAACATATGCCACAAACGCCACAGCAATGTGATGATGATGATGGTGAAAAGCAACATTTCAGGTGTTTTTCACTTTTGATTTTGTGAAACCACTAGTGTGAAATTGTTCATTTCGAATGAATGTGTCTAAGTTTATTTTTAATTTTAATTATTTTTCCATGAGTCCTCCATCATCCTGCTGCCACATACCACCTTCAAAAAAAATCTGGAGGAGGAGAGAATAGTTCACTCTCTGTAAACAGGACGCGAGGCACGTGCAGTTATGTTCCTAAGTGTGCGCACATAGTTTTTTTTTTCCATTTCTGTCATTCCCGGACCTCATGTGTGGGAGGAGTCAGATTAATTATTGGCTCCACCTCTAGGCAGTGATTTGCTTTGGCTTTTTGTCTGTGGTGGTTGGATCTCTGGTTAGGGGGCATAAATCCTTGGAGATGAACCAAATAAACATTAATTTTGCACAAAACAGACTTTTGTTTAATATAATTTTAGCACTTATACTATATTTTTCCTGACATGCAGCAATGGTTAAAAAGTATAGTCCTTTATAATGCCATTACAGCAAAAACCTCCGTTAATTTTGTTCAGTCCCATTAAGGACACACATTGATGTGAGGCTTTCACCACAAACACCCCCCAGCTGTGTGTTCAACACACTCTTCTTCTCTTGCCCCAACATCAAAAGCTCCGGGTCCCAGTGGCCACCATAACAGACGCCCGTCAGGCCCAATGGAGTGTGGTGTGTCGGTGGCGTGTGTGTTTGTGTGTGTATGAGGGAGCCGGAGGCTGTCGGTTCACATTTAGACGTGGGACGAGACAGAATGGGCATAAAAGGAAAAACTGTGTGCTGCCACGCGCGCGCGCGTGTGTGTGTGTGTGTGTGTGCAGTTGTTTTTGAAAGTGTGTGTCTACATGTGTGTGTGTGTGTGTTACCTACCCAGGGCGGGCTCAGCACAGTCCTTGTACTGCTCGGGGGTGCAGTAAGGAGCATCCCCTGTGGAGAAGAGAGACAAAGTTCAGTTTCTACAGATGCGCCTTGTCTGCCTCCCGCCTGCTGAATTAGTTATGAAGGCGAGGAAAAGAAGCGTAGACGTGTCCGGAGTGAACTGGACAATGATTTAAACTTTTACCCACAGTCAGCCCAACAGCCGAACAAATCAAGGCCAACGGAGACCCACACGGAAGAATAAAAAAAGGCAAATAATAGAGAATTTCCTGGTCTTCAGTAAGATTCAGTGTGTGTGGCATGTTCGCTCATGTCACAGTATTCATAACTAGAAGTATTCGTATAACTTCGCTCATAACTAAGAAGCAGTTGAAAACCCGCTTGTTCAAAAAGTCTAACACTAGCACATGCACACACACTGCACAAAATATATTTTTCATCTAGCACTTAACAGTTCAACACACTCCACACATGTTCTTTTTCTGACAAGTTCGGGCTTATCGGGGCTCTTAGTTTTGTAAACTCAAAATCTATAGAAACCGAATGAGAATTGCTGGTGTCATCCTCTTGTAAGTCGCTTTGGTAAGTAAAGTACAGTAAAGAAGTGAATGCTAAAATCCTTCCTGTTTTGAAAAACGAGAGCTCTTAAGTACACTTTCCATTAAAAAAAAATAATCATCATGCAAATGGTATCTACAGACGGGGTCCTACTGAACCAATGGTGGGTATTTTAAAGCACTTGTGAAATGTAAATGTGGAAACACACCGGGCATGTGCACCATCCTGCAGTTGCAGTTC
This sequence comes from Denticeps clupeoides, assembly GCF_900700375.1. Classification (NCBI taxonomy): domain Eukaryota; kingdom Metazoa; phylum Chordata; class Actinopteri; order Clupeiformes; family Denticipitidae; genus Denticeps; species Denticeps clupeoides. The sequence goes on along the minus strand of NC_041713.1, from coordinate 2,073,334 downwards.
TCCACCACGTAACGCGTCTCGCAGTCGATGCGGCACGCCGTCACGCTGTAGACTGGGAAGAACCCGGACGTCAGGGCCGTGGAAACACACTCCCCCCACGGAGGGGGCAGGTACGTCAGCTGCGGGGATGGAGAGAGCAAGCGATTACACTACTTTATTGCACATTTTGCATATTTAGATCTATGACAGGGACCAGTGTGGGAAAGATACTGAGACAGAGTGTTTTTGGTAATTAATAAGAAATTTTATAGAAAAATTACTTTTCTGATAAAAAATATAAATAAAAAAAAAGTGAAGTGATTGTCACATGTGAAACACAGCAGCACAGCACACGGTGCACACAGTGAAATTTGTCCTCTGCATTTAACCCATCGTCCTGAGTGAGCAGTGTGTGGGGACGGATACTTTGCTCAGTGGCACCTCAGTGGCACCTTGGCAGATCAGGATTGGAACCGGCAACCTCCTGATTAGGGGGCTGCTTCCTTAACCGCCAGACCACCGCCGCCCCAGTTCGTTTAGCTGGTTTGGGCAACTTTTTTTATGTTGACGACATTCGTTTTTGCCTTAAATGCTTCCTCAGGATAACCTCTCTCTCTGGTGCAGTTTTCTGCGTGTCGAGCTGCAACACCCCCGGCTCCCCCCTCCACCTCGTTCCCGACTCTCAGCTTTTGATTCCAGGTTTAAACCCCGTGAGACGGATTAAGTCGGCGGAGTGAAGTTCGTTTATCCGGCCACGCCGACGGCTGGATGCGGACGGTGATTCAGCTCATCCCAGGCTTAATGTCGAACCTTAATGGGCGTAATGGAGAGTGGCGCGCGATGCCTGGCAATCAGGAATGGGGTGCCGAGTTGTCACACCGCTGTGGGCCATGTTACCCACGATCCTCCTTGCCAGGAGGAGCTTCTCTCAGTGGGTTTCATCACCTCACCTCCCTCAAGAAAAGCAGACTTCATCCTAAAACTGCATTTCTACTCAATCAGCCGTGTCTGGTACTCATCAGCTATGTGGGCTCGTCCTGTTTAACAATTAAATTTATTTTCTGAACTGCAAGTTCACATCCAACCATGAGTAAAGGAATCTCTGAGACAAAGACTATCTACTCTCAGAGTGCTGCAAACACACAGATAGATTCAACCCCTGCTGCGTAAAGAAAAGAGAGGAAAGAAAGGAATTTTAAGCAGTCACTGTTAGTCTCATACACACACACACACACACACACACACACCACATAAGCAGTGATGCTTCAGAGCTTATTCTGTTCCCAGAGGCTAAAGCTGCACTGGACTACAGAGACTACAGTTAGACCAAAACCCCCCTCCTGTCTGTCTCTCCGTCTGTCTGTCTGAAACACAAACACACGTAAAACAGGAGTAGACAAAGGCGGGGAGATTTCAGTACTCTGAAGAATGCTGTTAATATAAATGCCTCAAATTATCCTGGTGAGTAAAATTATTTACATTAGCAGCATTTACCAGACGCCCTTATCCAGAGCGTCTTACAATCAGTAATTACAGGGACAGTCCCCCCCTGGAGACACTCAGGGACACAATGGAAGTAAGTGGGGTTTGAACCTGGGTGTTCTGGTTCATAGACGAGTGTGTTACCCACTAGGCTACTACCACCCCATTGGTGAAAGTGAAGTGAGTGTCATTGTGAATTTTTGTGAATTGTGGGTATGGGTGAGCTGATATGGGTATGGGTAAGTATGAGTGGGTTTGGGTGAGCTGATATGGGTATGGGTAAGTTTGAGTGGGTATGGGTAAGTATGAGTGGGTTTGGGTGAGGTGATATGGTTATGGGTGAGTACATTTACATTTACAGCATTTATCAGACGCCCTTATCCAGAGCGACTTACAATCAGTAGTTACAGGGACAGTCTCCCTGGAGCAATTTAGGGTGAAGTGTCTTGCTCAGGGACACAATGGTAGTAAGTGGGATTCGAACCCAGGGTCTTCTGGTTCATAGGCAAGTGTGTTACCCACTAGGCTACTACCACCCAGTATGGGTGAGTTGATATGGGTATGGGTAAGTATGAGTGAGTTGATATGGGTATGGGTAAGTATGAGTGGGTTTGGGTGAGTTGATATGAGTATGGGTAAGTATGGGTAAGTATGAGTGGGCTTGGGTGAGTTGATATGGGTATGGGTAAGTATGGGTAATGAGTGAGTTTGAGTGGGTATGGGTTAGTTGGTATGAGTATGGGTAAGTATGGGTAAGTATGAGTGGGTTTGGGTGAGTTGATATGAGTATGGGTAAGTATGGGTAAGTATGAGTGGGCTTTGGGTGAGTTGATATGGGTATGGGTAAGTATGAGTGGGAATGAGTGAGTTTGAGTGGGTATGGGTTAGTTGGTATGAGTATGGGTAAGGTATGGGTAAGTATGAGTGGGTTTGGGTGAGTTGATATGGGTATGGGTAAGTATGAGTGGGAATGAGTGAGTTTGAGTGGGTATGGGTTAGTTGGTATGAGTATGGGTAAGTATGGGTAAGTATGAGTGGGTTTGGGTGAGTTGATATGGGTATGGGTAAGTATGCATGGGTCTAGGTGAGTTGATATGAGTATGGGTAAGTATGGGTAAGTATGAGTGGGTTTGGGTGAGTTGATATGAGTATGGGTAAGTATGGGTAAGTATGAGTGGGCTTGGGTGAGTTGATATGAGTATGGGTAAGTATGAGTGGGTATGGGTGAGCTGATATGGGTATGGGTAAGTATGTGTGGGTTTGGGTGAGATGATACAGTAAAACTCACCCGTTGCTCCTGTGTAGCAACAAAAGTCTGGAATCCCGGCGCCACACCAAAGCCCAGTTCGTGAACAAACGGAGGTTCAGCTTGACTGTGGATCTGCACTCGAATCCCAGCTTCAAATGCTGTCTCTTCTGTTCAAAACACACACACACACACACACACAGGACTTATGTATTATGCATGTATTAATTGTTAATTAACCATCCCCAGTTAAATCAGCAATGTGAAACAGAAAATGGTAGAAATACAACAGCTGTATTCATACACACTCGACTATCTGTGACCACAACCATTTTATGATGATTGCGTTGCCCCTCCTCTGCCTGCGATGCTCTCTGTCTCCCTGATCTGCACGGTGCTGCATCAACATGAGCAAATCAATAAAGGCAGCCTGCAACTCCCAAGTTCAGGAACAAGTTCAACGGGAAAAATAATTCAAATCTCACATCGACGTGGACATTCAGAATATTGACTTTCCAGAATAAAAGATGCTCAGTACGAAGTGAAGTGATTGTCATTGTGATACACTGCAGCACAGCACACGGTGAAACGCGTCCTCTGTATTTAACCATCACCCACCATGACAGGCGCCCGGGGAGCAGTGTGTGGGGACGGCACCTTGGCGGATTGGGATCCGAACCGGCGACCTTCTGATTACGGGGCCGCTTCCTTAACTGCTATGTCACCACTGCCCCGATTCCCCTCCAGCTGCATCCAGCCTCGGTTCCACGAAGCTCAGAGCTCGAGGTTGAAGCTCTCCGTTAGCATTTTATCTTTTAATCCCCATCAGACCAGGAAGGTCAGTCACTGTCTAAACAAGTCAAACATGAAGAGGGACAGTAGCCTACTGGGCAACACACTCACCTCTTAACCTGGGTCAAACCCCACTTACTACCATTGTGTCCCTGAGCAAGACACTTAACCCTGGTGCCAAGTCACTCTGGATATGGGCATCTGACAAATGGCATAAATGCAAATGAATCGGCATGGGTTTTTATAATTCCCTTAAATAAGATTTGGCGAGATCATGACTGGCCTTTTAGATGTGGCCGAGGACAGAGGGGGACAGAAACTGAGGAGATATGATCGCTCTGGTGGTGAAAAGATGAGAAGGAAAATCAAAGAGAAGCTCTCCCCTTTCATCAGTATAATGCATGCACTGGAACTGTCTGTGTGTATGTGTGTGTGTGTGTGTGTGTGTGTGAGTGAGAGAGAGAGTGTTTGTGTGAGTGTGTTTAACTGTCTCGGCTATTTTCTCTGTAACAGAAGAATTAAGCCAAAGACAGCCCAGACTGATAAAAAAAAGTCCAGAAATACAGTGTGTGTGTGTGTGTGTGCTGCAGACAGTCTGGGGTCTCTCCCTGTTCATTAGATCAGATACCAAATCTACACTGACTGCAGATCCACCGTCAAACTGACACGGCCCTGCCCCGCCCACTCTGCCCACCTCCGTAAAAAAATAAAATGCCGAGACGCCTTTGATCAAACCCATGAGAGACACTCGTGGTATCTTTTCAACTCCACTTGACCCCCCCCCTCCTCTCTCTCTCTCTCTCTCTCTCTCGCTGGAGATGCTGATCCAAAGCCTTCAGCTCCCACTTCAGCGCAGCTCCTCTGCAGAATCCGAGACTTCACGTTCCCTGAGACCCAATGACACCAGCAGAGGGTCACGGGGACGAGGGAGGTGACGTCATCAACCCCTCGCTCAGATCACGTCGCCTCATGCGGATGAACAGTCGGAGAAGAGCAAACAAGGTGAGATCTCCAAGCCGGTTACTCTAAATTAAAGATGAACGTCTGTTTTTTTATTTCCTCCGGTGGTCAGCTGGGCTTTCAGCGCAGTAAACAACGGCAACCATAAAACCGACACTTCACAGGGAAATGCTCGGCATGACAGATGAGATTCTCCTGCATGGAGAAGAGGAGTAGTGGGCCAAAGGAGGACAGAGTAATGTTTCACCAGGTCGCTGCAGATGAGTGCAGGCCCTGAAAATTCAGTTGGCGACACCAGAGTCACCAGCAGTCACACATTTCAGATTATTCCAAAGATCATATTAATTCGCTCGGTCACATATGCTGTTGATACCCAGACGTCGGTGCAGTAGAAGAAATGGTGAAGATGGATTCTCATAGGATAGCTACAAAGGCCAGATCAGGCCCAGGCCACCATGGATGCCAGCACATAATTGGTGACATTTACCACTATTGCTTTGCAATGATGCTTAAGCCTGTTCTTCATCATCGTCACCATCATTGCAAAGTCTACAGGCCTTTGTACATAAGACAGCAGAACCCAGAAAACTGTCACTTCTGGACAGCCCCGCTTTGCTCATGGCTCTCCCAGCCCCTCCGGGGTCCTCAGCGCTCTGCAGCAGTTCGTGTGAGGACACGCTAATGAGTGCGCAGCCGAGCGAAAGAACTTCCTTCTGGAACTGAAGGTGAGAAAAAGGAAGTGGCTCACGTGTGAAACGGCGTGAAGAACCGTGCTGGTTGCAGGGGATGGAGGAACTCGAGCAGTGGAGACAGAAAGCAGAGTCGGCCACTACATTACATTTACATTTACGGATTTTACCAGATGCCCTTATCCAGAGCGACTTACAATCAGTAGTTACAGGGACAGTCCCCCCCTGGAGCAACTTAGGGTTAAGTGTCTTGCTCAGGGACACAATATAAGTGGGATTTGGGTCTCCTGTTTACCCGCTAGGCTACTACCACCCTACAGCTCGCTTTGCTGAGCTTTGGTGACGAACACTGTCACCGCGAAGCGTGTTTACTGGAGCTCAGCTGCTAATTGCGGACAGTGGATGCGGCGAGTGTCCCTGGCGACCAAAACCCGAACGGAAAGACGTCTCTCGCAACTCCACCCAACGGAAAACATTTAGAGAACATTTGAAATGCAAATCGGGATCCCGTTCCTTTGCGGTGCAGTTAATGAAGTCGGTCGCTAGGCTACGTGGGCCGGAGCCCTGATGTAGTGTGAGCTCAGGGACGGGGCACACTTGCCTCATTACGATGGAAGACCTGAAGAAGAATCGTGCTCTCCTAGGTCTGCGTGTGTGTGTGTGTGTGTGTGTGTACCTGTCTCCCCCCACACAGGCAGATATTCATCCTGCTGAATGTCCAGCATGATCTCCAGGCCGTTCCCAGTGCCGCCCTTCATCGTGGTTCTCAGGGTTTTCCCTTCTTCTGCTGCGTTGAACATGTAACACTTCCCATAACGAGTAAAAACCTGCAGAAAGACAAAAAGACATGGTGTCAAAGAGAGAGAGAGACACCGAGCAAATATTGGTCACCGTAAAAACATTCCACGGCTGACATCACTGGGATTTTACTAACATTTGTAAGTTCTGATTTGATCCTTGTTCTACGTTCTGATTGAGACATATGCCGGAATGTTCCCGTTTGGCTCTCCAGGTAACATTCTCATTTGGGACTACAAGAACGTCCCACTTACAGTTCTGAGACACCAAGAGTGCTCCGTAATGTCCTCTCAATGCCGCTCAACAGAATTTACTCCAGTAAAATGTTTCTAGAACCGCAATTCAAAATTCGCAATTCACAGTTAACTGCAATTCACAAACTACAGTCTTTCAGACTACAAGAGGACACCAGCGTGAACAAGATGATGATCAGATGATGCCATAGTGGGTAAGAATCAGAATACCACAGAAGACTTACTAATCAGAAGACCACAAAGTCACAGATTCAAACCCCATTGTGTCCCTGAGCTTGATGCCTAACCCTGAGTGTCTCCAGGGGGATGGTCCCTGTCACTACTGATTTTAATGTGCTGTAAATGTAAATTGAAGATTGTAAACTTGCTTCCTTTAGCTGGGAAGATGCTCCACTGGTGGGCAGGCTTGAATTGACAATGAAATGACCTCTGATGGTTAACCTGAAATGTAGGAAACACAGTGGGCCCTCAGCCGCTTATTTCATGGCCCAGGGACAGAAATAAAGCCCATCACTGCTGTGTAATGGCGTGTACGAGGTGTACACACACACACACACCTCTTTTATCCACAGTCAGTAGGGGGCTGATGGGTAGATAGACTCCAAAAAAGACAAAAACATCATAAATGCACGAGTATTTTCAAATGGAGTTTTGATTTGTAATATTCTTCTGTCTGATGAAGTCAGACAGGATCTCATTGCTTTCAATGGCAGATGATGCACTAGTGATAACCATGGCAATAACAACGGAGAGTTAATAAAAATAAAATCTTCACAATGCATGTGAACACAGATCTCAGTTTGTTTTCACAGCAGAGCTAGAGTCGCAGAAATAAAAAAGGTGAATTAGAACCATGATCACAGTCGTCGCTCTAATTTGTCGGTCCCACCCCTTTCTCCCTCTCTTTTCCTGCTTATCACCTCCCCAACAGTGAACTGCAGAAGCTGATCTGTGTTCATCATGTGGTCCCAATTAAACCTGTGTCCAGATAAACCATGAATCCATATTCAGGTTCCTACAAAACACATATCATCCAGAGGTCCTTATAAAAGCATCATTCAGAGTTCACGACAAAAAACACACACATCATCATCATCATCATACAGAGGTTACTACATAATACATATCATCCAGAGGTCCTTATAAAGCGTCATCCAGAGTTCACGACAAAACACAAATCATCGTCATAATCATCATTAAGAGGTCACTACAAAACACATATCATCCAGAGGTTCTTATAAAGCATCATTCAGAGTTCACAATAAAACACAAATCATTGTCATCATAATCATCATCATACAGAGGTTCCTACAAAACACGTATCATCCAGCGGCCCTCATAAGGCATCATTCAGAGTTCACAACAAAACACACACATCATCATCATCATCCAGAGGTTACTACATAACACATTATACCCAGAGGTCCTTATAAAGCGTCATCCAGAGTTCACGACAAAACACAAATCATCGTCATAATCATCATTAAGAGGTCACTACAAAACACATATCATTCTTATAAGGCATCATTCAGAGTTCACAACAAAACTCACAATCTCATCATCATTGTCATCTAGAGTTTACAACAAAACACATATCATCCAGAGGTCCTCATAAAGCCTCCTTCCAGGTTCATACAAAAACATCATCCAGTGTTCACCATACAACATACACTGCTGCACTACCAGCACCATTGTCTATTTCAGAAGCAGCATTAGTGTCTCGTTTCATTTCAGCGCCTAAGGGTCCATATCTCTGACCTTCACAGATACATGTCTGACTAATACAGGCTCTGATAAAGAACAGATTTCATCAGGACAATCCACTGGCTGTCTGGCTTTCCAGTCTCCATTCACTGATCCGAGATCAGATGGTCTCTACGGAAACGGAATGTGGGCAGGACAGAGCTGATTCCGGATCAGTATGTGTGTCAAACACACAGATGTGGATTAGCAGCACCCAGGGCCTCCATTAATATTCATTGGGTGTCACTGTCCTGCTGCGGGAGGGTTTAAAGAGAACCGAAAACACACACACACACACACACACACACACACACAGCCTAATTGTGCTTTTGTCTGCCCAAGCCATCAGTTTCTTTATAATTAAAGACAGTGAAACACCACACTGTTGCATCACAGAACTGAGACGACTGCCAATTAGTAGCAGAAGTGAATGTGCCAGAGAGAAGTAGAAATAATAAGAGAACGGAGGAGTCTGGAATGTGTAGCGGTGCGACCCAACCTCATCTGATCAGCAGAATGTCACCAAGACACATATATTAGCATAAGCCTATGCTGCAGCGAAATGGCAGGGATTTGCACTTCGCACACGTTCCCATACCAAGATTCTGTGAGAGGTTTCAACTGGCTCCGCCTCCCAAACAGGCTCAGCAAATCAGCATCAAGGTGTTAACTGTGTTAGACTACCATACAAACCTCTAGTCAGTCACATCTCTTCTCCCACTGCAGGATGGAGGTGTTGAAATCGCGATGTAGACGTGGACGATTCTGCATGGATGGATGGATTACATCATAACTGCGTTGCCTGCTGTTTTTCTAGTTAAAAAGTAGTGCCGGTAGTGACTGTGGCGGCCGCTCCGAGTCGGAGTTCGGCCTCGTCCACACAAATGTTCAAAATGAATGGCATACATGTTTTTAAGCTGTGTTCCACTGGCATTCGTTTGATGCTATTTACATTTACGGCATTTACCAGACGCCCTTATCCAGAGCGACTTGCAGTCAGTAGTTACAGGGACAGTCCCCCCCTTGGAGACACTCAGGGTTAAGTGTCTTGCACAGGGAGACGATGGTAGTAAGTGGGGTTTGAACCTGGGTCTTCTGGTTCATAGGCGAGCGTGTTACCCCGCTAGGCAACTAACACCCATGTTTAACGTTTAGTAGGATTTTGACAGAAAATGCCTGTGTGGGCGCTTTGAAAGGCAGCCTGCGTTCAGTCTGTGCTCACCTGACATCACGAATGGCAGAAACTCTCATCTCACTGGCGTACTTGAAAACATCACGCAGAAGAGCTGCAGGGGTGCATCGTGATGCGTCGATAATCGGGGCATTGATAATCATAATCGAATCCTGAGACCGGTGAAGGCTCACACCTGTACCTCGGGAGTATGGGGTGTTGAGTCATTACAGGCAGCACCCAGGAAGCCTGGACATGTGTTGGTTCCTTCATTTGTGGGACTTATCGCTGTCTGCCTCATGGTCAGACCGATGGATTATTGCTCTCTGTTCTCCTTTCATCTCCCCCGGCTTTCATCCTGTTCTCTGTCGCTGGGCTCCCTGGTGGGCCACACGGGTCAGAGGTGGGAGAGGAGGTGGAGAGAAGATTACAGAAGAAAAGGGGAATGAAAGACATTGATGGGACAGAGGAGTGAGAGACTTGAATCAGAGTTAGAGGAGAGCTGTGCACGTTAGGGAAGTAAAAATTAAAATATTGGTCAGTGTTCAGCTGTCGATATGCTTTTGCAGCATCAATATTATCTGATATTTTAACTGGACAGGTCTTGTATGTAAGGCCTAAAACAACCGAAATAATATAAATACAATAAGAAAAGATAATAATACCTTAATTTTGAAATCACCTTAACGCCTGCATTAGAAGGTATGATCTATGTTCATGTGCATGATCCAACGTTCTAGCTGACATCTGGTCCAGAGCAAGGTGCTCCATGACAGTACCTCGATTTTCTTCTGCCAGGTTATTCCAGCTGACTGTAGTGACCAATTGCATTTCCATCACATGACTTTTACACCATTTTCTAGTTTTGCCTTTATGACCTTAAACCAAACCAGCCAGAAAATGTGTTGCCCATTAAGCCCATTGAGACATACTGTATGGGATTATGGGCTATATGATAAATAAATGTTGTTGTTGTTGTATTGTCTTCTGACATTGGTTCGATTCAGGAACCGGTTCGATAATGAGCAGTTACGTTTATCCATTCATATCTCAAAGTGCTGCTATATAAATGAAAATTCTGGAAATGCCCAAGACCTTGTTTTGCATGTTCCACAGGTCTCGTTTGACCACACATTTTCACCAGAATAATGATTGGGGAACGAGAATCTGATTCCACTGAAGGAGAAATGGAGATGGAGCTTCCAAAACCCAACATGCACGGACAATAGAATCTGTTCCTGCTCTACTGCTGAGCTAGATGGACTGATACGAGGAGTGAAAGAGATGAAGGGGGAGGGAGAAAGGGATGAAAAAGCTCATGAAACGACGAGAAGCTGCACAGCGAACGTTTTTAAAATCAAAATGCTAGTTAAAATGGGCCTGGTGTGAGGGGATGAATAATACAGGGGCATGGCGGGGGGTAAAATGAAGCTGAAACGCACACACACAATTACAGAAGCACTAAAATGATGTAGCTAGTCAGAAAAAGTAAAAAAAAAAGCTGTCCAACAGCCAATCAGGAGAGAGGAAAGGAGTCTGAGCTTGACCATTTGACGTCAGGTGGCTAAAAAGCAGTCCAGACATTGGAGATCGCTAAACGTCCAGTTCAGATACTGATGTCCAATACACTATTTCTGTCTTTCCACCCTGTATCTAGCTGCTGCTCGTGCTGTGCTGCTACCACGGCAACAGGTAACCAGGGAATCCGTGCATCACAGGCGCCGGACGGCTCTCGTATCGTCTTAAACGGCACCACTCTGACTCCGACAGCTCACTGGTCAAATACTGTTCACACCTGGATGCCACTCATGGCTTGTGGGTAATGGGTCATGTGCAGGTGACTGACCCCGGTCAACAAGCACCACGGTGTCACCGTGGCGAGACAGCTCTACCGCGGAAGGTTCCGAGCAGGGACAAGATTAAACATGATGTTAACATTGGAAAGACTGCACAGTTAACAATGAAAATTAACGCACTGCTACACATGTTTGTGTGTGTGTGTATGTGTGTGTTACGTTGTGTCACTCTGTCTAAGACCATCTGAAAATGCCAATAAGCTTCTCCTGTTGGCATTTAGAGGCGTTTAAGGAATAAAAGGGAGAGAAGGTCACTGCTGACAGCACTGAGCGGTCATTACAGCACAGTACACAAAATAACAGTACTGGACGGAGCTACACACACACACACACACACACATCACCATGCACACACTCCGTGTATGTTAACACCATGTACACACACCACATCCATACACACCAACAGACACTGCACATCTGAAAATGCACACACACACACGTAACATTTACATTACATTTACAGCATTTACCAGACGCACTTATCCAGAGCGACTTACAATCAGTAGTTACAGGGACAGTCCCCCCCCTGGAGACACTCAGGGTTAAGTGTCCTGCTCAGGGACACAATGGTAGTAAGTGGGATTCGAACCCACGTCTTCTGGTTCATAGGCGAGTCTGTTACCCACTAGGCTACTACCACCCCGTAAAGACTCGTACTACCACTCACAGAGCAACACGTACACACTCACTCTCGAATTGTCATTAGTTCCAAAAACGTGCATCTGAGTGTATACGAAGCAGTAAAACACTCTTAAATGCGCGCGTGTGTGTGCATGTTTGCGAATACGGCAAATGGACCCCACGAGCCAGAGAAACTGCAATTACCTGCACCATTGATTTCTGTTTTCTCACCGTCTCTCCTTTCTTCCTCCAGCCTACGGGCAGAAGAAGTACAATACACACACACTTACACACATACACACACACACACACACACACACACACACACACACACACACACACACACACACACACACACACACTCTGTAATGACAATGCATGCCTTGTTTCTCATCTGCAAACAGACTTTCACGTTTTCCTGCCACGATCCAATGTCAGGCCTGCAGGTGCTGCTTCAGACTTTCATCACGAATAAAATGTCAAATCAACGTTTCTGTCCCGAGACGATTATTAATCATGCGCAGGTGCAGGTAAACACATCAGCCTTCAAAAACCAGTCATCCCGTCTCATAACAAGTCGAGACGCCACAGCAGAACAACCCCACAGCGCTCACAGACTTCTCACCAACTTCCAGAACAATCTGTCGCCACCTCCAATTTCTGCAATAATTGAAGTTCTAGCCGAGATACGGCATGACAGGGGCAGTGGTGGCCTAGCGGGTAATGAAGCAGATTCCAAACCAGAAGGTTGTGGGTTCAAAGGGGCAGTGGTGACCTTGCGGTTAAGGAAGCGGCCCTGCATTCAGAAGCTTGCCGGTTCGAATCCCGATCCCCTTGATTAAGGTCCCGTCCCCACATGCTGCTCCCCGGGCACCTGTCATGGCTGCCCACTGCTCACTAAGGTAATGCAGAGTTAAATGCAGCAGACACATTTCGTTGTGTCACCGTGTGCTGTGCTGCAGTGTTTCACAATGGCTTCACTTTCACTTCATTTACAATTTAACTGTCTGGCTGTAATCTTAAAGGTCCCCTGACTTAGTGCAGCCGTGGTGCAGAATTACAATGAGATTTCCCAGGACGCGCCGTTTCACCGTCTGTAGCTTCAAATGCTAATGAGGAGGAGAGAGGCGGGATGAGGAGGAGAGCGGCCAATAGAGGTCCTGTTGGCTTTTTTTTTTTTTTTTTTCAGAAAAAATAACACGGTGGTCCTTCAGAGTCTCATGTGACTGAACTAAAACTGCAATACACACGTTTGGAAGCCATGACGGTCGGTTTTATGTTTTAGGGAAGGGGTGAGAAATTGTCTGGCCGGAAAAAGCGTGAGAAACGGGAGGCAACTTTTCCCCTTATGACATCATAAGGGGACAAATTCCAGATGCGACCATCTGAGCTGCAGCTCTCTGAACGGTGAAACAGAACGACCAAAACGCTCTTTACACCTATCGCCATTTCACGCCACTGCAGGACTGTAGACGGGCTCGGGGGAAGTTGTATTAATGTTAAATAATCTCACAAAGTCACATTTTCATGTCAGGGGACCTTTAAGTAAGCTAAATTCGAGTTTTGTAAAAGGCTACACCTACAATGAATTCAATCCTGGAAAATATTTATATAGTAATAAATAGATAAATTACATTTCTGTTTGCTGCTCTGCTTTGTGCATGTTTATTATCTTTTTATATGCTCTCACTGTAAAAAAAAAAAACTGCATCTGGGGAAACTGTATATGATTGGCAGGTGTCAGGGAACCAGAAGGCTTCCGGATCCTCCATGCGAGCTGGGACATCTATAGAAAGTGAAAAGGAAGTGATTGTCATTGTGAAACACTGCAGCACATGGTGCACACGGTGAAATGTGTCCTCTGCATTTAACCCATCACCCTGAGTGAGCAGTGGGCAGCCATGACAGGCGCCCGGGGACCAGTGTGTGGGGGCGGTGCTTTGCTCGGTGGCACCTCAGCGGATCGGGATTCGAACCGGCAACCTTCTGATTCTCTGTATCGATCCAATTTTAGTATATGTGCAGCACATATAAAACCACAACTGATCATGATTCAGGAACTTCAGCAGAAGGCAGCTTTTTTTATTGTATTTTATTTTACTAGGGATGTTATTTTTATTTGTATTCAGTGTAGATGCCTTTTGTGTCTGTTTGCTGCTGCTGTGACAAAGAAATTTCCCAGGCTCGCATTAATAAAGTAAATCGAGACGAATCAAATCGATTACTGGCTGAGGTGAAGAATCCGTGGGAGGTTTTTGAAGATTTTGTTGAATTCAGCAAACAACTTCCTACAAGAAATGACAAGTTACAAAATGCACTCACAGCTACTAAATTACCCATGATCCTTCACTTGCACTGTTCAGTAGACGCAGTGCGTAGGAAAGCCATTGCAAAAAGAGATCAAAATATTATAATTCTGTTCATAAATATAAATAGAAACAATTCCAACAATCAGCTGAGCATGTAATAAGTACAGCAGGCCAAAAAACTGACGATGATGGAGATGCTGATTCAGCAGCAGAAACGCCAGTCAGGAGGATTATCCTGTTCCTTCGCATCACTCGTCATACCTCCACCGCCAGAACAGAGACGTCGACCACCACGTCCATCCATGTCCATCCACGTCCAACCACCCGGTAAAACATTTCAGCTCAAGCTTCTCGCCTGCCTCACCCTCCACAGGCTCTTTGATGTTCTACTGAGGGCATTTCCCTTCATCACAGCAGGCGTCTGGAATGTTCTCCTCTCACTGACAGGTACTGAACGCAGGATGAGACATGATTTAAAGCATTCGTTCTCCAATCAATGCTTTTGAAGACATTCAACGAGTTCAGAGATGTCCTTTTATCCCAGGATGACCTCGAATTGCCCCTAAACAGATTTCTCCCTTGTAATTGATTGGTGGAGAGCCATTACAGCACGATCTCTCGGGTAAATGGATAGCAGCTCACGCCACCACTCAGGTCCACAGGAGGACGGATGAGCTCCTTCCCTTCCGATTGGACGATTTATCGAGGCCGTTTGATGGTGGGGAGGCTGATTACTGGCGCTATTAAAGAATCATCTGCACACAAGACCAGAATGTCTTACTGTTAATGAGGCTTCGTGGGTCATTAATCCACTGCACCCTTACAGCCCACGCGGTGGAAGTGGACTTGAACCCTCGGGACATCTACGTAACTACAACGCTACACCTTCACTGTGATGGCTGATATTATCACCAATATGACCATAACATATTCTCATTATTAAACCAAATGTTTATATACACACACACACACACACACACACACACACATAGCTGATAAAGTCCGCTCTAAACCAACATCACTCAATGACTAATTTCAATGATAATAACAGCTATGTGATACACGCCACTTGGCTCCACCCCTGCCATAAAACCCACGGGTGCATCATCAGCCACCTGGAACAGGGAACAAGCAGAACTCTTCATTAACGTCCCCATAAGCCTGTCTGGTGGGGTCATGATATGAACACAGTTGCAGCGAGTGTTTACGGCATGTGACTGCAGATCATCGCTCTCAAGAGGCTGTTCACAATCGTGTCTTTATCTATAAAGAGCGCCGGCGTCGCTCTGATGGAGGCGGAACTTCCCTCCCGAGCGCAATGAGCCGCCGCCGCCGCTGCGCAGAAAATAGAACCGGAATTAAAATAACATGAAACAAATCTAACCTTCATGAATTATTCCAGCAAGGAGGTGGATATAAAATTTTCAGTCTTCTCTTTGCTGCGAGCTCAGAATAAATGAGACGCTGGGTCTCTATATTCAGTGGTAAGTTGGAGGTGTGTGTGTGTGTGTGTGTGTGTGTGTGTGTGAGAGAGAGAGAGAGACAGGTCTACGGTTGAGTGGAGCAGCTAGACGTCCCCTGTGATGAGGAGTGATGAAGGGTGGAGGCCATTTCCTGTTGACGGGATTAGAGAGGACGTGCGGTGGGGTGATGGAGGATTAGGGACGATCTCAGTCAGGACTCATGTCGCGACTCATGTTTCTCGTTGGGATTTTAACAGACTTTGTGCCGCTCCAGTCAGACGCGTCATAATTGAGGAGCGAAACTGACGCCGTTACACGTAATGGCCTTATTGTATTCGCTACGATCATCGCTCACAGTCATCCCACTGACAGAAGGAAGAAGTTTGAAGAGCTCTGTGATGGATTCCACCCCGACGTAGACATCTACAACTCCAGACATCTACAATCTATTATCGGCCTTCCGCAGAGTCGCAGTGATGAGTGGCGCAGCGTCACTTTCGCCCCCTTAGAGACGAGAAAAGACTCGGCGCTCTGATGAAGAGAGATTCCATCAGCAGCAGCGTTCCTGCTCTACAGATCCGAGGCTTCAAAACTCTCCCTTCTGTGCATGCGCGCGTGTGTTGAGATCGTTGTTGGGATGCAGAAATCGCAGGGAAAGCGATGTGCAGATTTACAGATCAGAGTATTTCCTGAGGCTGAACAAATACACACACTTTCCTTTTCTATCTAGTTTCTCTCTCTCTCACGGTGTGCGTGTGTGTATATGTGTGTGTGTATGTGCGCGCATGTGTGAGCATGTTTGTGAGTGTGAGGGAAGAAAAAAAAATGTGCGCACGTGTATGTGTGTGTGTGTTTGTGTGTGTATGTGTGTGTTTGTGCATGTGTGAGCATGTTTGTGATTGTGAGGGAAGAAAAAAAATGTGCGCACGTGTATGCGTGTGTGTGTGTGTGTGCGTGTTTTTGTGCATCTGTGTGTGTGCATGTGTATCCGTGTGTCCCTCGCTGCCTGAAAACTCCAACAATAGTCCCCGTCCCCATGTCCTCCACCATCAGTGGCCTCAGTGACTACAGACCCGTTGCACTGACACCCGTGATTGTAACGTGCTTTGAGAAGCTGGTCCTGAAGATTCCATCAGCAGCAGCAGTTTGCCTACAGGATCCACTGCCCTCCACTCTGCTCTGCATCACCTAGAGAATCCCAGGACTTCAGTAAGGATGCTCTTCCTCAATTTTAATACCATCATCCCAGACATCCTTATAGCCAAGTTGGTTAACCTGGACGCTACATGTGGATGGGTTAAAAACTTTCATCCATTCTGTCACTCAGCACTGGCCCACCACAGGGATGCGTGCTGAGCCCTCTCCTACACACCATCTACACCAGTGACTGCACCCCCACGCAGCCCTGCAGCACCATCATCAAATTCGCAAATGACACCACCCTGGTGGGGCTGATCACTGACGATGACGACACCGCCTACAGAATGACAGGTCCAGAATGACAGAATGGTGTGACTACAACAACCGAACCCTCAACACCAGGAAAACCAAGGAGGTGGTCATGGACTTCAAGACAAAAGCTGATCCCCCTCCCCTCTCCATAAAAGGTGATTATGTTGAAAGTATCAAGTTCCTTCAAGTTCCTCGGGACCCACATCTCCGAGGATCTGTCTTGGTCTACAAACACAAACACCCTAGTGAAGAAAGCCCCCATTTCCTGAGGGTCCTGAGATGGAACAGGGTGCAGACCGTCCTGCTGGTGTCCTTCTATCGAGCCTCAATTGAGAGTGTGCTGGTGCACAGTAGTCGATAAGAAGAGACTCCAGAGGGTCACCAGAACAGCAGAGAAGGTGATTGGCTGCCCAGTCCCCTCCCTGGACTCCATTGCCAGCTCTAGATGTCTCTCCACCTCCATCCCAACCACCACCTATTCAACATACTGCCCTCTGGAAAAAGGTTCAGATCCATCAGGTGCAAAACCAACAGACTAAAGAATAGCATCTACCCATGGCCAGTCAGAACTCTCAGTGTGTGTGTGTGTGTGTGTGTGTGTGTGTGCAGATTTCTTCCATACAGTCATCTCACTGCTGCTATTGACTACGGGCCTGTGCAATATCCTGGCAATGTGCAATTACCAATTTACCCAATACTTTCACTTACTTCTACTGACCAAAGCCCCTCCCCCCTTATTTATCATATTTATGATGCCCTTGCATACACCCCCATGTCTCTTGTTTACTATACACCCATATACTGTGCATGTAGTGTTTTATACTGTTTTTTTTATCTTGTTTTCCTGCATCTATGTGGTCTTGCCAGCAAATTTCATTGTCCAGGTAACTGTACAATGACAATAAGAAGTCTTGAAGTGTGTGTGTGTTTGTGCATGTGCGTGTTTTTTGTGCGTCTCTGTGTGTGTGTGTGTGTGTGTGTGTGTGTGTGTGTATGTGTGTGTGTGTGAGGGAAGAAAATAAAATAAGGTGATATTCTGTGCATCTGAGGGTGACACCGTGACAGGAGAGGAGAACATCGTCTGAGCGGAACGTGTCGAATCGATGAGGTCGGTTCTCCTCGTCTCGCTCTGAACAACATGTTCCTGATTTTGGCAGGAAGTGGGACGGGTTCCTGTTTCTCCTGCTTTTTTGAAATGCAGTTATGGACTTCTCCTACCACAGAAATGTCATTTTTTGTTGAACAACTAATCAAATACAATAACGTTCACAGAAACAATATATTATACAGTACTACACTGGGGGGGGGGGGGGGGGGGGGGGGGGGGGGGGCAAATAACATATTGGACAAACATTATTAATTGGACAAACATTAGACAAACAAATTAACAAACATATTGGAACAAGACTCATACATGAACAAAAAAAATGAGAAATAGTACATTTCAGCGTCCAAAAACTATAAGCTGGGTTTCTTGCCACTGAATGTACATTTATGAATATGAAATTTAGCCAGTATGAGAAATACATTTGAGGTGAAAAAATGTCAGATTCTAGATGGTCAAACAGTATGTCCCTCCAGAATTAAACATAACTTTCATCAATATTCGATTTGATGTAAGTACAAAATAAACGAATAAGAGTCTAAATAAAGGAATAAATGAAAAGATGTCTCAGGGGAGGCACAAAAGAATGTACAATCTGATTCCAGGTCTCTTTTAAATCTTTTACAATATGTTTAACTGGGTAAGCTCTATGAATTAGTTTGAAAGACAGCTCTTTAACTTTATTGGTTATCATATAACGATTTGGTAAAAGCCAGACCTTCTCCCATGCAAATCATCCTCTAAACAATTCCAATATGAAACAGCATTTGTCAATGTGGCAGCATTTTTCTGAAAAAGGTTTCTTTGTTCTTTGTTCTAACTGTAGGGTTTTGAGTTTAAACAGGAGAATCCATGGGAGAAAACGAATGCAATGCCTTATAAATCAATCCTCCGTTGATATTTAAATAACATGCAGATTGCACCAAAAACCTTTAGTGATAAAAATCCTTTATTAGAAAGCAGAGAACCCTTTTCATTAAACAGTTGATCGACCAAAATAATGGTGTTGTGGAACCAATAACTGAAAAATATAGATTTGTGTTTATACACAATGTCCTTATTGCTCCATATAAAATATTTGTGGGGTGAGAAATTGTGTTTGTAGATGAGAGACCTAGATAAAAAGGCCTGCCAATGAACAGTAGATATGTTTTATTTTATCGATATTATATTTGCACTTCAGAAAATTTAAAGCCTCGAGGTTGAAAATTGAAAGAAAATTTAAGCCACCAAGGAATATAAAATAAGGTGAGGAATGGTATTCCCTATAGAGCTGTCACGATGGCTGGACATGGCGTCGAAGAAGGACGCATACACAAGACATCACGAAACAGGGGGTTTAATATATGGTGGCCTGAACAAGGGACACATCACCAAACAATGGTTCTCCCGACGGAGAACAGACATGAACAGGGCAGCTTTATACCATCATACACAGGTGAACACGATCAGGATACATTACACAGGACGAACATGAAATTCCGGGCCGAACTCCGGACCCGGAGTGTCCCCTGTCGGACCGGATCGAGACAAGAAGTCTTTTCAAAAATGGTCTTATCCAGTTTACCTTAAATGTATTATTTAAAGTAGAAAAGTCCAGACCCCTTTCATAAGGGCTCATCATAACTGTTTCGATGAGATTTAATTTTCCAGAGAAAGTTAAAAAGCATTCGGTCAGCTTCTTTGCTTATTTTGCAGCAGAAGATGTTGGGGCTGAAGTGTAAACTACTTGTTGTTTGTTGGTTCTCTGTAATTTCCATACATGAGACTACATTTTTGACTGGGATAGTATAGATAGCAGTATCATCACATCCTTTTAATGCCATAAGCTCAGTCGCGTAACGTGTGCGAGACCACGCCTACTTGCAGCACGCACGAGCCATTCGAGCGCAGAGCAGGGTTTCCGCGGATCCTTAAAACGTCCTGAAAAAAGGCCAGAAAACAGAAACACAAAAGGAACAAGAACAAACCGACAAAAAAAAAAAAGAGTAGGTCTCAAGGCAGCAGCCCTGTCCTGTGGCTGCTCTCTCTATTTAACAGGCCTCAGATGGGGCGATTAGGACCTGTTAATCAGCCGCATACGCGTCCCCTGGACGTCACAGCGCGCATGGAAATGACCAGGGGTGAAAAAGTCATTATGATTTCAAAAAGTCACTTAAATAAAATCTTGGAATCCTGGAGGGACTGCATGATAAAATATGAACTGAATACAGAATATTCTAAAATTCACTTGCATCACACAAATCTGGAGTTTCACTATCCTTATGGGCGTGACAAAAAGTCCAGTTTCAGTAGAAATAGCCAGATATTGTTTTATCTGGTATATGGTTATGTTGCTATGCTGATGTATCTGTAAATAGTTTATTTTACACCTTCCTGCAGAAGTGCCTTTTGCCACAGACACGAGTTCCATTTAAATTTTCAGATGAAATTATATATCGCAACATATACCGTCTACTGTCTATGGTTCAACTTACATGCCAATGTAAATTGTATGCCATATCGCACAGACTCCAGACTCATTATGGGGTTTACAACCCAACCACCTGCTGCAGCTGCCTACCCAGAATGCATTTCAGCTTCCATTCAGCAAACCAGACTCACTTAGTTTAGTTCTGTAAAAATAAAGAAAGGGAAAGAACTGAAACTGCAGTAAATAAATATGTAGACTGCAATATGTTACATTTAAAATGTATTTCATTTTTGCTCCCTTGTGATTTGATTCATTTTGAGTGTTTTGGGGTAGGTGATCTTCTGACCAATGCTGCCTCCAGTTAACACCAGCAGAGAAAGGTTCTGGAGAGTTCTAGAGCAAATCTCACATTTTATTGGATGAAATGAACAGTCTGAGGCAGAGGTCATCAAATAAAACCGCAGGTTGAATCGGAGCGGCGGGCGGCCCAGAGATTTATTGCCTCTGAGAAAATGATTTCAGGGACTTCAGGGGCGTGCAGCTTGAGTCGGCTAACAGGAACCTGCGGTGATCTGAGGAACAGGAGCGCGTGCCGACGTGAGGAGAATGACCGGCGTACCACCTCTGTCACAGCTACCCGGCCCTGCCACACCCTTTCTGAGGAACAGCCAACAGTAGGTCCTTTTCCAAAAACTCCTCAACTCATTCAATCTGAAAGGGAACGGTGGACAGAAGATCTGAAGGTCCACCAAACTGAACAGACCTTAAGCTGAACCAAGGAGCTTCCCTCTGAGAAGAACCATCATGACTGCACGTCATAAAACAGATAAAAACAACTAGGATTCTGGATGATTGGTAGATGCATTCAGTGAAATGGTGCATCATGGGAAAAATATATAAATAAAATAAAAACACAGCTAGTTATGACTAAGATGTTTAAGAAATATATTAGCTAAAAAGATATAATTTTATCATTTTAAATGACTATTTTCATAAGTACATTTCAGTATCTCAAAAACTGACGAACTGACGAATGTGACTCTAAAAATAATCTTCCATTATTATAATTTTTTTAATTGCCTTAAATTTCAGTTCCTTTTAATATTTTGTTATTTTATCTTATTTTTTTCCAAATTATTATTTTAATATATTGTTGCAATTTTTTAATATATACATTTTTTAATAAGCACTTTTAGCTGAAAATAATGAGTGATTCAAATTCAAATTAAATTGATTATCATGATTATTAATATAATTAATAACATTTTCAGTATATTGGTTTTCTATTTAGACACACAAACACACAGAAAATCCCAAATTACTTAAAATCTGTTCCCTCAAAAAGTTACCAAAAAACAAAACAATTACAGCGACTGATTACTGATTCTGGGTAATTAGAGCAAAATCCAATCTTCAGATTATTAAACACAACAACAGATAATTACTCATCATCATCATCATCATCATAATCATTTAAAATACCATGTTAGTGTGTGGTTTCATCTTTTTCCTGAAAAGGAAGACATGAGGCCCGGAGGAGGAGTGGAGGAGAATCGCTGGATATGAGAACCGCCGTAGAACCACCGCAGTGGAACACTGGCATCGTTCACAAATGATCGTCCACGGTGGCCCAACTGCCTCGCCACCACCAATCAGAGCCTCCGCTTACAAGAAAGTGAAAGTGAAGTGGTTGTCATTGTGAAACACTGCAGCACAGCAGACGGTGACACCACGAAACGTGTCCTCTGTATTTAACCGTCAGCTTTGGTGAGAAGTGGGCAGCCGTGACAGGCGCCCGGGGAGCAGCGTGTGGGGACGGTACCTTCATCAAGTGTGTGCGTGTGTGTGTTTGACATTGTTGCAGTTGTGAGGCGGCATGACACGACATTTTCTGCTCTTTTCCTGTTACAGCTATTGGATTTACCACTAGACGTCACTTCTGATCTACTGAACTCTTCATCCTGAACATTTTCCACATCCTCATCATGGTTATCTCAGATCTTCAAACTAAACATTACCCTAGATTCCCATCATGGCCCTCTTAGATTTTCAACCTGAACATCTCGCTAGATTCTCATCATTGCCCTCTCAGATCTTCACCCTGAATATCTCCCCAGATCTTCAAGCTGAACATCACCCTAGATTTCCATCATGACCCTCTCAGATCTTCACCCTGAACATCTCCCTAGTTTCCCATCATGACCCTCTCAGATCTTCACCCTGAACATCTCCCCAGATCTTCACCCTGAACATTACCCTAGATTCCCATCATGGCCCTCTCAGATCTTCACCCTGAACATCACCCTAGGTTCCCATCATGACCCTCTAAGATCTTCACCCTGAACATCACCCTAGGTTCCCATCATGACCCTCTCAGATCTTCACCCTGAACATCTCCCATCATGACCCTCTAAGATCTTCACCCTGAACATCACCCTAGGTTCCCATCATGACCCTCTAAGATCTTCACCCTGAACATCACCCTAGGTTCCCATTATGACCCTCTCAGATCTTCACCCTGAACATTTACACAGATCTTCACCCTGATCCTCCCTGGACCCTCATCATGAACATTTAATCAGATTTTCATCCTGAATGTCACCCCAATTATTTTTCTGAAAGGTATGAAATTTGCAATTTATGAAATGTAAACACACACACATAAACACACAGAAAGACCTGCACAAACATGACCACATAAACACCACTCAACAACACACACACACACACTCACACACACACACATGCTGGCAGACTGTCAGATGGGGTCCCTGTCAGGGGTCTGCAGCGTCCCGGTAAATAAAACACTGCGGCTCCCGCGGGAGACCCCGCCACACTGACATCGCCATGGAGACGACCGGCTGTCGCGTTCCGGAGTCTTCTCAGGAAGAAGCCTGCCGCCTCCACCCTCGGTTAATTACGAGAGGAGGACCTGACGGAGACCCCCTGCCGGGGAGCCTCTGGAACAGAAGCGGCGTGCTGCCATCTTCTCTTTCATCCCTCCATACGCCCGTCACGCGGCCCGCGCCGCCGATAAAAACTCAGACTGCGGCACATTCAACTGCAGAGAAGTGCGTGTGTTTGTGATGAAGACGAATGCCAACTGGGAAGAGAAGAGACACAAGGATGGAGGGAAGGGTGGAGGAGTGGAAGAAAAGAGAAGAAGAGGAGGAAGCTAGTGAACTGCAGCGACAAGAGGACCAGAACTGTAGCCCCGCCCCCAAACTGCAGACAGCAAGAACTGAAGATGAGAGCAACACACACACACACACACACACATCTCAATTATGCCAGCACTCCCTGCGGTAGAGGGCATCTTGGGTACAGGTGGCTCCACCCCATTACCCAGAACACCATGGGCCATCCTTCACCCAGAGTCCATAAGATGAAGTGATTACGACAGCAACAGCTCCATTCCATACACACACACACACACACACACACACACACACACTTTAATGTTTGTAAGAGATTAAAGGGGCGGCGCCCACCTCCTCAGTCAGCTGATCATGTGAACTCAGTCCATCACGTCCCACTGACCTTCAACTCCTGCGATTATCCTTCATCATGCCTGATTGGTCATTAAGATGCAATTAAAGGGCGGAGGAGATGTTGAGAGCCTGAGCATGAAGATCCATCTGAAGGTCATGTGACCAAGAGCAAATAAGAGCTACCAGGTCAAAATCAGGCGAGGTGGAGGAGTTTCTTCCAATCCGATCTGATCCCGATACATCACTGAAGACACGATACACATTCTGCTATAATATTATTGTTGTTGCTATGGAGACATTAGCATATTAAATATTTCTCTATTCACAGATTCTTCTTCTTTGTCTGGTTTGTCTGGTTATCTTGCACATAAAGAACTTTATTATATCAACACAAAATGGCGTTTAAAAAAAACCCACAAACTACAACACTGCACAAACCGGCCGAATTTAAACCAGTCAAAAATGTAGTAAAAAGAGGTCTTTTCATTAAAATGGGTGACCAGATGTCCTCTTTCATCTGGACGTGTCCTCTTTTTAAGACCGCTTTGGTTTTTGAGCATCGTAACGGCGAGGCTGTGTTTCTATTCATCGTGCGACAATATGTCACAGTCGGTGTTTTTGTCTCATCGTCCGGACTGGTACGTGGATCGTAAAAAATGACGCCAGTACGTGAGCGGCCCGGATTCCGTATCCGATCGGTCCCATCCACCATGGTGACAGCGGCGGGGGGGTGGGGCGGGCGCCAAGTCGACAAGAGGCAACATCAGCAGTTCCTCCCGACCCAGAGTGCACTGCAGCAGCGAGTCAATGTCACCGAGACGACAAAACAACACGCACGCACAGATTTACAGTTGAGAACTGACGATCTGACATCTGCAGAGAGCCGCCATGATGCGTTCTGTACACTGTATTCCTGTGTGTGTAATAATCTTTTTCATTAAGAATGAGTGTGTTCAGAATGTTCGGGGTGGTAGTAGCCTAGTGGGTAACACACTCGCCTATGAACCAGAAGACCCGGGTTCGAATCCCACTTACTACCATTGTGTCCCTGAGCAAGACACTTAACCCTAAATTGCTCCAGGGAGACTGTCCCTGTAACTACTGATTGTAAGTCGCTCTGGATAAGGGCGTCTGATAAATGTAAATGTAAATGTTTTTGTCTGGGTGAACTCATTTCGTAAATTGGGCGTGTTTGTGCCCTGAAATCTGCATATGAGTGTGTGTCTGCCAGTCAGACCCCCACTCCGGTGGGCGGAGCCGCAGGGGCCAGAAGGGCCACAGAACGCAGGTTAACACTCTTCTCGCTAAGCTTGGGAGAACGGTTCTACTGTCCTCAGCATCCTCACACACACGTGCACACACACACACACACACACACACACACACACACACGGAGAGTGGAAGGAACTTTTCAGCTCGCTGGAAGGAGAAACTTTGAACCAATTTCACACGAAAGTCCAGGGTGAAGAGAAGATTGTTTTCTAGCATCTCAGCACGTATCTGAGCGAACTTCATCCATCCACGTTGTACAGGAGCAAGAGACGAGTAATCAGGAGGATGGAAGGGGGAAGAAGCGCAGAGAGTGAAATGATGAGAAGATTATAGGGCAGAGGAGAGGTGGAGAAGGAACAACGGAGGAGAGGAAGGGACGAGCAGAGAAGGAGCCAGAGAACAGGAAGAAGCCGTTTAGATGCATTGTTCTGAACGTCCTATTGGTTTTTATTGATTACTGGGTTGATTAGATTGATTCTGTAGGACGGACGGGGATGTTTCATTGATTTGCATCAAGCGAAGGTGGCGATTTAAACCCCACCAGTCTAACTGAACTGAGAGGACAGTGTGGGTAGCTCAGGCATCTCGGGGGGACGTTGCTATGAGACTTGGGACGCGGCGCCGTCCTTTTCATTTCATCAACTGAGCGCTGGAGTTGATTCCTCAAAATTAATCACAACGATTAGAGGCACAGCGGCACCGCGGACAATAATGATGGATAAACAGTGAGACAAAAAATCTATATAGACACACACACACACACACAGAAAGACAGGAGACTGATGGGTGTTTTGTTCTGGTTTATTCATTCATAATTATGCACTGACATTGATGTTTTACGGCAGCGAGGGCACGGTGACGCTACGCATCATAAATTATATTATATTGTAATGTTGCTATAAATACAAATACAATCAGGTGATGTCATATTATGCATAAAGTTTTATGTTTTCCCCTTTGCAAGGTGCACAACAGCTTTGTGAAAATGTCTACCTTTATGATTAATTTATCATCGTTCCCGCCTTCATTGAACATTGAGTAAAGAAGCTTTGTGCAACGTGTACACAGAGTATGTATTTAATATTTTGATTGTGAATGTTTACTCCCCATTCCACACACAAGTGTGTTAGGTGACTGATCTTCACCTGCACTTTACACGTCAAAAAGAGCATTGCACTGCAAGGCCCTACAGGGGATGGTGAGGACAGGTGAGAAGATCATCGGAGTCTCTCTTCCCTCCATAATGGACCTTTACCACACACCCGGTATCAGGAAAGGACTCTACACACCCCTCACCCAGCACTCTTCACCCTCCTGCCATCCCGCAGGCCATCAGACACCTGAACACTCAGGGACTTTCCACTCCAAACACACACACACACTCTACCTCTTTTATATTATTTATATTATTTTATATTTATATTATAGAAATGCACCGTTGCGTTTTGCACAGCAGTGTACGCACTATTTTTACTTTTCACATGTATTATTCATTTCACTCGCTTTTTGTCGTCTACATGTTTTTGTTAAATAATAACCTTGTTAACGCCCTATGTTTTCAAGTGATCCAGTGTGTCGGTCACACGGTCGCTTTATTTCGGTATGTAAGTCGGTATGTAACGTTGTTTTGACGTTCCACGTAGCACCAGGTTCCGGAGAAACGTCGTTTCGTTTCACTCTGTAACATGTATGCATCTGAAACTTATATTTACTCCACTTCTAGATTAAAATGTCTTTCTGTCTTAAAGTATATAGATATTGATTGTTTTCATATGTGCCTGATCTGTGATCTATGATCTATGTCCTCAGTTTGAATGTATTGCTGTAACTGGAGCCTCGTCAATACTGAACTGCATATATAAGATGCCAATAATGTTTACCATGGCTTTGAAATGATAAAAATTATACAAATATTAGCCTGTATTTTCAGATAAGCGGTGGATGTACTTCAGCGTATTTATTCTCATTTCAGCAGCAGAAAATAACATTTTACTCTCACAAAAATTGCTGATAGAACAATGATGCTAATAGCTCCAGGAGGGGAAAATACAGATTTAATTATGCAAATTCTCAGTTAATGGCACTGCAAATTTAATTGCAAGAAGACGTCAAATGTGTTTCTATGATTGTTGCAGAACATAGTAAAACACAGTTTTTCCTGTTTGATGACAGCCACACCATGACATCTTATTGTATTTTTTGTATATATCTGTATATTTTATATATTTCTTGTACTGTTTTCAACATACATGTCTTCACTGAAGGAGTTTCTTTTAATCTCATACTACCTGCGTACAATAAAAAGCATTCTAATCTATTCTATTAAAAAGGCATATCTGTATTGACGATGCTGTTATATATTTTCTTTACTGAGGTGCAGGGTGGTAGTAGCGTAGTGGTGAGTACAATTTAATAATAATAAAATAATAAAGTGAAGTGATTGTCACATGTTATACAAAGCAGCACAGCACATGGTGCACACAGTGAAATTTGTCCTCTGCATTTAACCCATCACCCTGAGTGAGCTGTGGGCACCATGACAGGCGCCCGGGGAGCAGTGTGTGGGGACTGTGACTTTGCTCAGTGGCACCTCAGTGGCACCTTCGAACCGGCAACCTTCTGATTACGGGGCCGCTTCCTTAACCGCTAGGCCACCACTGCCCCAGAGAGCACAAACGCAGTCCCCCACTACCAGAAATTATGCAGTCGAGATTCCCACATTTGGGGAATTCGCAGGGGTCAGCACAGCCGAAGTGCAATGGCTGAGCCTCGCCCTGGGTGAACCGACTTCTTAATCACGGTATCTCCCCTGCCAGGTAAGTACATTTTGGGCCAGTGGTGGCCTAGAGGTTAATCAGAAGGTTGCCGGTTCGAATCCCGATCTGCCAAGGTGCCACTGAGCAAAGCACCGTCCCCACACACTGCTCCCCGGACGCCTGTCATGGCCGCCCACTGCTCACTCAGGGTGATGGTTAAATGCAGAGGACACGTTTCGATAAGAAGAAATGGAGAACATTCAAGGAACCTGTGCTGAAGAAGGCTTTTCAGAACAGACACACACACACACACACACACACACACACAAACAGAGCCAGGTGTGGACGAACAGCGCCGCAGTGGCCGCCTTCTGCCAACCTCGCCGACTGCCCGCAGGTCTACAGCAGGAGTTGCCGGAGAATAACTCGGCCATCTGTTCCGACAGCCAATCACCAACCACCGTTCAGCCGCTTCACGCTGGGAACAAACTGCAACACGGATCCCCGCGGCCGCGCTGTTCTACACACTCCTGGCTCGTCTTGTAACACGTCCCACCCATGGAGGCGAGGGCAGTGCAGTGAACGTGGCTCATTTGTGACCTTTAACCTCCTACTGCAGCCGGTTCTCCACACACGATCCTGTTAAAAGGGGGCTCTCTCAATCTTCTGATGAAAGCGAGGAACAGCAGTGAGGTCTTCGAGGGGAGACCAGAGGTCGTTCTGTTCGAATGGAGTCCTGCTGAGGACACGGCGTCTGCGATGGTCTCAGCGGCCGGCGGACTGGCAAATTTATTTACAGATGTACGAAAAAATGATGCGGTTTATAACTCTCCATCCTGCATACAAAGAACTCCCACGGTTCTTTCTAGTTTGATATTTTTATGTACATCCCGAGGACACCTTAAGCTTTACCAACACGTCGCATGTAGTTTGAACGTTATCGAGCTTCTTTTGAGTTTTAGATAAAAACAGTCCCCCTGAAGGAAAGAACTTTAGATTAATGTTCGAGGAACATTAGAGTAACTTTTTTTAAAAAATCCCAGTTCAAAGCTAATCAGATATTCATACACAGTAAGAAAAATAAAAGAAGTGCTGTTATCAAGCTAAAATGTCTGTAAAAATAGAAAGAAACTCAAATATGTTTGAATTTTTTTTAAACTAGATTGTGTTATCTTATGAATAGAAGTAAATGCAGAAAGACCTCCGTTCCTTTTCAAAATATTCTGGCTTTTTAAATTTGAAAAAAATTCTATGTATACAGACATACATAAATATATTTTTATGTATATACAGATGTGTCCTCTGCTAGGTATTTGTAAATTTATTTGTGTATTTATTATATTTTTGCTCCTCTTATCTTCTACTGTCTACTTTTTGTCGGGACTCACTGGAAAGATATTTTTTAAAAAGTACTTTTATCAAGCTAAATTGTCTGTGAAAATAGAAAGAAACTTATGAATAGAAGTAAATGCAGAAAATATTTTCAAAATATTCTGGCTTTTTAAATTTGATATTTTGCAGTTGGCAGCAGATTCAGAGCGAAACGACGTGGAAGATCAGATCTCTGACTGCTGAGTCTCCACTGCTTGACTGACACCTCTGGAAAAAACGTTGGGTCAGTGGTGGCCTGCGGGTGAGGAAGTAGACTCGTAATCGGAAGGTTTCGAGCTGCCAAGGTGCCGCCGAGGCCGCCCACTGCTCACTAAGGCTGACGGTTAAAAGCACATTCCGTTGTGTCACAATGACAATCAGGAAGATCAGGCCCAAGTCACACGTGCACCAGGGAATTCCACCCACAGAATTCCCTCAGATTGACAAAGTTGTGTGGACGCAGAATGAAATGTCTCTACGTTAAAGAAAGAAAGTCCAGTTGCCACGACTCAAATCTCAGACGGCAAGCGTTACAGGACACACG
Organism: Denticeps clupeoides; assembly: GCF_900700375.1. Lineage (NCBI taxonomy): Eukaryota > Metazoa > Chordata > Actinopteri > Clupeiformes > Denticipitidae > Denticeps > Denticeps clupeoides. The sequence goes on along the minus strand of NC_041713.1, from coordinate 2,043,567 downwards.
CACAGGTGACCACACACCCAGTACACACAGTTCCTATGTGCAATATGTCTATATATATCCACTCTAAACATATGTACACCTACTTCTATTCTATGTATACAGACATACATAAATATCTTTTTATGTATATACAGATATACTGGACTTGTACACACACACACACACACACACACACACTTATGCTGCTACCCTGGACTTGTACACACACACACACACATATGCTGCTACCCTGGACTTGTACACACACACACACACACACTTATGCTGCTACCCTGGACTTGTACACACACACACACACACACTTATGCTGCTACCCTGACTTGTACACACACACACACACACACTTATGCTGCTACCCTGGACTAGTACACACACACACACACACACACTTATGCTGCTACCCTGACTTGTACACACACACACACACACACACACACACTTATGTTGCTACCCTGGACTTGCACAGACACACACACACACACTTATGCTGCTACCCTGGACTAGTACACACACACACACACACACACTTATGCTGCTACCCTGACTTGTACACACACACACACACACACATATGCTGCTACCCTGACTTGTACACACACACACACACACACTTATGCTGCTACCCTGGACTAGTACACACACACACACACACACACTTATGCTGCTACCCTGACTTGTACACACACACACACACACACACACTTATGTTGCTACCCTGGACTTGCACAGACACACACACACACACACACATTTATTCTGTCATTATTATTATTTAAAGCTATTGTAAAATTGCTGTGCACTTTACTCTAACTGTCATACCCCATTCTGAGTGTCGTTGGACACGTGTCCAAATGTGTCTTACACACCACGTTCGGTTCCAGCCAAAAAGAATCGAATTTTTTGGGTGAAATTGATTTCAATTTCTTCTGGCCCAACCAACCATGACTTCACACGGAACTCACAGAAGCAGCTCGTGGTCAGACACTGAGTTACAGAACAAAGAAACTAAATGAAGAGCAATGGAATAACCGGGGGATGGAATATGATATTAAAGAATTTGAATTCACTTTTTAAAAACTTCTCCAATTTACTCATTCAGCAGTAATACAGGCAGAATGAATCCACGTCAGCAGTGGAACTTCTGATCCTCTTCAGATGAAAGACTAGAAAACCCCAACCCTGGTTGCACTTGTTCTGCAGCATCAAGATGAACATGAATTTCACAGCTTGTTCTACAATGTACAAACAGAACCACCGCTGAGAAGTGGAGGTGTACGTGGGATGAAGCCCCCAGGAGGCCACAGGGAAGTGGAGGTGAAAGACTCACAGTGGTGAAGTTGTGGGTTCCGCAGGCCTCTCCACGATACTTGCAGGACAGCATCATGTCCTCCAGCTGGTGGCTCAGCCTGCCCATGAACTCCAGCGTGGTTCCCTCGAAGTGGCGCGGTGGCAGGAAGAGGCGGAAGTCGGTCAGCTTGTGGAACCAAGCGTGCCGTTCCTCGTGCAGAAGGTCCAGCACCAGCGGCCTGACCGTCCGATTGGCCAGCAGGAGTCCCAGCCAGTGTCCAGCGAAGTACAGGTCGCTCTTGGTGAGCTTGAGCAGACGCACGGGGTTGTTGTTGCAGATGGTGACGGTGGGGAACGGCAGCTCCTTCGCCCACTCGCTGTGGACGCGGGTGTAGGTGGGGAAGGACAGCCAGTGCAGCAGCCGGTTGGACGACCAGGACAGCAGGAAGCCCACGGAGGTGCAGAGCGCCACGAGCCAGAAAATGCGGCGGCCGGCCGAGCCCCCCGGTGGCGAGACGATGTAGCGCAGGCCGTGCAGTCGAGTCCTGGCCAGCAGGGCGGTGCTGACCTTCGACAGGCCTCCATTCCTGCGGGAGCACTGGTGAGGTCTTCTGTGGGAGATGTAGGAGGTGCAGGTGGAGGAGGAGGACAGGGCTGGGGCGGTGGGGGACGGGACCTGGAGACAGCGGCTCTTCAGAGCCATGCCTGGCCAGAGGGATCCTACAGCAGCTTGGAAGCCTTCATCTCCCAGCCTGGAGGCCCACATGGAGCTCCAGGGCAACGTCCAGACCCACACACACACACACACACACACACACACACCACAGTCAAGTCAGCTCACACACTCCCCCTGTTAGCAGAACTCACACTCAGCCACTTTCTCCTGTTGTTCCTCCTCTCTTCTCCCCACCGACCAGCGAGGACACGTCTGTCACGCGTACACCGGCCATAGAGAGGAGAGGCTGGAGGGCACCGGGTCCAGATGCAACCGAGCCGATGGTCCACGCCGGCCAACTTTCAGGCTTTGGCTGCGATCCGTCGAGCGTTTCATCCCCTGGTTAGAAACCACGACGAGACGGAGGAGAAGCTGAACTCTTAAAGCTGCTGTTTCCATGCCGACCACGACCCGCAGCACCATGCATCGCTAATGCACTTCAGCGGGTGCTCCTGGTTGTGCCAACTCTTCCGTTCCGCCTCGGCTCTGTCCCACTCACTCCTCAGCAGCTTCTCCTGCTTCCACCAGCAGCCTCAGGCTCAACTTGGGTCCTCTGTAGTGAGGGAGCTGCCAGAGGCGGCACACGGTTCTATTCACACGCCCGCACGTAGCGCCCGTCCGCAGGAGAGCAAACCGCCGGCGACGTGCGCCGCGTCCTGACACACCGACCTCCACATCTCCTCGCTGCTCCTCTAAAAATATCCGCCTCCGCCGACCTGCCCTTTACTCCTCCCACAGGGGTCCGGGCATCACAGGCGATGGCGACTCGTCCTCGGCGCGGATGCTGTGAGGCTGGATGGGAGGCGGTGAGGGAGGGTCCTCTCTCTCTCTCTCTCTACCCTATCTCTCCCTTCTATCAGTAAGTAAAGGGAAGGGATGGAGGGATTTAATGAAAACAGTCTCTCTCTCTCTCTCTCTCTCTCTCTCTTCCCTATCTCTCCCTTCTATCAGTAAGTAAAGGGAAGGGATGGAGGGATTTAATGAAAACAGTCTCTCTCTCTCTCTCTCTCTCTCTTCCCTGTCTCTCCCTTCTATCAGTAAGTAAAGGGAAGGGATGGAGGGATTTAATGAAAACAGTCTCTCTCTCTCTCTCTCTCTCTCTCTCTCTACCCTATCTTTCCCTTCTATCAGTAAGTAAAGGGAAGGGATGGAGGGATTTAATGAAAACAGTCTCTCTCTCTCTCGCTCTCTCTCTCTCGCTTCCCTGTCTCTCGCTTCTATCACGTTTTCTCCCTTTCAGGGACTTGACAGTAGAGGGAAGGGACAGAGGGATTTAATGAAAACAGTCTCTCCCTCTCTCTCTCTGTCTCTATCCCCCCATCGCTCCGCTCCGCCGGCGTTGCCCTCCTCCCACAGATCCGCGGCGCGCTCCTTCATTCACTCGGCGAACAGCGCGGTGCAGAAGGCGCAACATTTGGAGGAGAGGAGAGGAGAGGCAGACGATCGGTCAGCTGCCACTCGTTCTCCCGGAACCTCAGCGCCACCCGCCAGATAGGCCAACACAAGATCATGTCTCATCGCAGTAGTGACAGGGACAGTCCCCCTGGAGACCCTCAGGGTTAAGTGTCGTGTTCAGGGACACGGTGGTGGTAAGTGGGGTTTGAACCTGGGACTTTGTGCTCCTCTGGTTGTAAGGCACTCTGGATAAGGACGTCTGAAAAATGCAGCAAGTGTAAATGTAAATAGCCGAGTGTGTTGCACACAGGGGCGTGGCCACAGTAGTGGCCCACCAGAGCTTTTAATCGGTTTCTTCAATTAGGGTAGCTTTTCAAATCTGATGCTTCTGTAAACAGTTGTTTGTAATATTTAGTGTTTTATGAATTGCATATGTTGACATTTAGGGTGGTAGTAGTAGTGCTAATACACTCGCCTATGAACCAGAAGACCCAGGTTCAAACCCCACTTACTACCATCGTGTCCCTGAGCAAGACACTTAACCCTGAGTGTCTCCAGGGGGGGACTGTCCCTGTAACTACTGATTGTAAGTCACTCTGGATAAGGGCGTGTGGTAAATGCTTTAAATGTAAATGTAAGTTGATAAGTTGGGTAGAGTTAGGGTGACCAGATCTCCTCTTTTCCCAGAGGTGATTAAACTTTCATCTCGTCATGGGCTTCCTACATGCATATGTGTCAGAGTAATAAAAGAGTGTAAGCGAGCTTTCACATCCCCACAACTAAAATCTTCACCACCATCCCACCCCTTGTGACCCTGCCTGCCCCCCTCGCCCCGACAAAGACAAGTCTGCACACGCCCCTGGTTACATACCAGGTTACCATCACCCTATTTTCCTTGATGATATTGACCATTTTGCCATTTTTATTATCATTTTTTTAGTAAATCCTTCCTCGCATGTCCACCATTTCTCCTCTGGGCTACTGGGTTACTCAGGGCAGAGGTGGCCTAGCGGTTAAGGAAGCGGCCATATAATTGCCGGTTCGAATCCCGATCTGCAGAGGTGCCACTGAGCAAAGCACCGTCCCTAGACACTGCTCTGTCATGGCTGCCCACTGCTCACCAAGGGTGACGGTTAAATGCAGAGGACACATTTTACTGTGTGCACCGTGTGCTGTGCTGCTGTGCATTACAATGACAACCACTTCACTTCTTCTTCTAAATTCTGAATCTCGGCCCTTCGTTCCACCTCCACTTCCAAGCAGGGGCAAGCGGTTCATTTGAAATTTACGGAAATACCTGCTTGAACCACTTTGTCTCCAGGTTATTGGTTATTCATCTCAGGCATGTAAAAGACTTAGTGATCAGGGGGGGGTTTCCAAACCCCTCCCTCACCGTTTCCCCTCTTCACCGATTCATTTACTTGATCCTCAGCAGAGTCGTTTCCAAAATACTGGCAGCTGCTGAGGACCCTTATTCGAAACCTTCGCCTTTTAACTCCGTACCAAGGCGACCGCACCTCTATTTTCATCTCTTCGATTTATTTCTCCGCTGAGGCTTTTCATCACTACATCGTGTCTCTGAAAGCTCCAGGGTTAAAATGAGACTGCACACAACTACAGGTGAAAAGAACTTGGAGACCCGTGCCGCTTAACCAGGACCCGAACTAATAATGTACACATTCACACACACACACACACACACACACACTCCACACGGCGGGGACTCTAGTGCAGCGAATGAAACGCGTCCTCTGCCGCTTCCTTACCCACGAGGCCACCACACTGCACCCCCCCGGCACCAAAGCCTCCATCTCCGTCACATTCTCTGATCCGGCGCCTGCCCGCCGCTAGGACAGAGCTGCCAGATCGTGACAAAATCCCCTTCTGATGGGGCCATGGAGGAAGTGGGCATCTGCTCTGCTTGCCATCCTTGGCTTGTGCGAGGCAGGTAGAGATCTACAAAACGCCACGTCCAGGCGGTCTTCGAGGCGGGCACTGTAAATGAAGCGGCCAGAAGGCCACATCTGGGGTTCAGCCAGGGTCTGATAGGGTCAGCTTGGTGACATTGGTTACCTGACACACGTCCAGTCTTGCTCTGGTTTTAAGCCAGACAGCAGGTGGTCTCCTGAAGGGCCTGACAAACGATCCTACTGAAGACTAACCGGGCGTCTAGATGGTGGAACTTACGCAGATGGATCAATCAGGTGGAGATGCGTCACCCCGGGATTTTGACCAACTGTGGCTGCAGCATAATTCAGGAGTGAAGTGAAGCATTCCATCATTTCCTTTCATCTTTTAGTTGATCAGTTGAGACTCATCTCCTCTGTTCCGGTGGAATCAGAAGCACTGGCCGCTGTGGCAGGACTACGGTTGCGTCAGAAAATGTAAAACCGGTGGAAATGGAGACTAGGCCACACCTACCCAAGGCCTTTTCTCACACTCCTGTCCTCCAACCCATCGCATTCTCGTCCTGTCCTCCCGCTCATTTCAGAAGAGGACTTGAACGGGTAGAAAAGTGAGAGGTAAGGAGCGGCTCGACAATTCACAGATACAGATTCTAAAACTTGAATTCGTGCGTCCACATGGAGGCGGAGTTTCAGGGGACACGGGGGACAGTTACTTTCTAAAATGGGTCCAACCTTTAAAACAGCGTTTGGGACACTCTCTGCGTCTCCATGTGGACGACAACATTTCAGATAACGCTCCCATGTGGACGCGGGTTTTTTTTTTAGAAACTTAGAGAAAAGCTTCAAGGTCCCTTGACTCTGAAGTATTCCGGACTTGGAAAACGTTGTAAAGCAGGTCCAGGCCCCTTGCAGTTCTGCTGCCGTATGGATAAACGGAATTCTTGCCACGCTGTACTCTTTTTACGACACAACTGTCAAGCTCCAGCTGGCGCCATAGCCTTCAGTTTAACGTTTTGCTCGATGCTTCGATCGATCCGCCCCATTACTGCTGCATGGTGCATTCTGGGAGTTGGCACAGCGCATGGCAGCGCTTGGCCCGTCATACCATGACATTTCAGAACGTGGCGCTCCTGCCCCCTCTTGCTCCGATCATGGTCCACATTTCATAGTCAGGAGAGCGGAAGGTTCTCTAATGTTCTAACTAGAGATGTTCCCTGCTGGCCCGCCTTCTGCCAAATAGACAAACTGTGCAGAAGAGGCGCAAACAGTGGGCGGGGCCTCAGATATGGCAGAAGAACCCTAATCCTAGAGAATCTAGGGCCCAACACACCATTAACAACACTTCCTGAGTTAAATTCAGTCAATTCTTTAAAGAGAGATAAAGAGATGAGTGTTCACCATGTGGCTGGAAAGACTGTCACACACACACACACACACACACACACACACAGCTTCATTTTGTGTGTGTGTGTGTGTGTTTTTTATAAATATAGACACCAGCCATAATAGAGAACTGAAGGTTTGTGGAAAAAGAGGCGGAGTTGTCCGAGATCAGTTGGTGGGCGGAGCAGCACGGTGGGTCTCTAGCTACTGCAGTACTTATCACTACGGAAACGTGATCACAGCGATAGAGGGAACACGATGCCACATCGATCGTGTGGGTCCACTGTGGACAGTGGGCACGTGAGTGTGTGTGTGAGACAGAGAAGACGCCTCACAGCAATCTGATCGTCACTCCAATAATCGATTATTACGTGATTTCAACACACACACACACCTCAGTTCAATCACTGCTAATGAACGCTGTAAAGGGAAAACACATGGTGAGTACACACACACCACAAGGTGTCCAGTGTGATGTAGTATACACAGATAAAACACACACACATCTGTGCCGTCACCACAACCGAGATTAAAGGCAAGAAGAGAGGAGCACACACACACACACACACACACACAGTTCTCACAAACCAATCAATTGTTGTGTTACGGTCCTGTGTGTGTGTGTGTTGTTAGGCAGTGAGTGATGAATTGACATTGTCAGCGCATCCTGCAGGTCTCCATGTTTCTCTCCACACACACACACACACACACACACACACATAGAGTCTCTTCTCAGAATTAGAGGGACACTTTCCCAGAACTCTGATCACCTCCAGCAGTGAGAAAGACAGAGAGACAGAGAAATAGAGAGCGGTTCAGACAGGGAGAAAGAGAGACAGACACACAGAGACAAAGAGAGACAGACAGACAGACAGGGAAAAAAGAGAGACAGACAGACAGAGAGAGAGAAAGAGAGACAGACAGACAGGGAAAAAGAGAGAGAGACGGACATAGAGAAAAGAGAGACAGAGACACAGATAGAAGAAGAGAGACAGACAGACAGACAGACAGACATACAGACAGACAGACAGACAGACAGACAAACATCTAAGCATGCAACATGAGCTCTAAAATGACAGTCTCTCACACACACATACACACACCGTTACACACAAGCTGAGGTTAATGCTGCGCTTGGACAGGTGAGAGGACGAGCCTCCATGTGTCGTTTCTGATAAACTGGCTTTACTTCACACCTCCAGCGCAGCCCACACCACCATTTATCTGGACCCTCCAGTGGGACACTGTGGTGGCGGCGCCGTCCCCCACTTCTACGCTCATAGGTGCAAATGAGCAGGCGGGACTGTTCAGGCTCGGAGCTCCTACGGCGAGAAGATTCCGTGGTCTGGACCTGATAAACGCAGGTACACCAATAAAAAAGGAGGCGGTAGCTCCTCCAGCACCAGATCAGTCGGCAGAGCGCCACCCACTGGTGGCAACGACCACAACATGTGCACAGTCGGGGAAAGCAACACACGCCCAGCAACACACGCCAAGCAACACACGCATAGCAACACACGCCCAGCAACACACGCCAAGCAACACACGCCCAACAACACACGCCCAGCAACACACGCCAAGCAACACACGCATAGCAACACGCGCCCAGCAACACACGCCAAGCAACACACGCCTAGCAACACACGCCCAGCAACACACGCCCAGCAACACAAGCCAAGCATTTGAGACTGAGTATTTGAGAGGAGCAGGAGGTGTGTGTGTGTGTGTCCGTATGTGAGTCGGTTTCCTGAATCCCACCAATCGCTGTTGTTCATCTCCCTTGACACGTAACCCTGACCAATCGCCTTGCTCTACAACCACATTTCCCAGGAGGCCACGTGGACCGAATACAAAACAGCAGCTCCAGCTGAGGGCTTATGGGAAAACTGAACGTTAAAAAGGTCAGAGGCTTGAAGAAGTCTGGTCCTGGAACAAAAACAGAACCCTCCAAGCACAAAGACGCACACGACGACTGGCTGGCTCACACATGACAAGAACTGTGGGGTGTGTGTGGCTGCCACATTTCATGCCGGACACCTGTCACAGCGGCTTTTAGCCGCTTAAACCAAAGTATTTCCATTCATACGCTGTTATCGATAAACATAAGATGTGTTGCAGTGGTGGCCTAGCGGTTAAGGAAGCGGCCCCGTAATCAGAAGGTTGCTGGTTCGATTCCCGATCTGCCAAGGTACCACTGAGGTGCCACTAAGCAAAGCACCATCCCCACACACTGCTCCCCGGGCGCCTGTCATGGCTGCCCACTGCTCACTCAGGATGATGGGATAAATGCAGAGGACAAATTTCACTGTGTGCACCGTGTGCTGTGCTGCTGTGTATCACATGTGACAATCACTTCACTTTAAAAACTGAGACTGGCAGCTTTACACCAATGCTGCGAGGTCACATGCACCACAGAAAACAAACCTTACAATCAGCACTGAACTCGCAAATACTCAAATACTGACTCCCAAAATACTGACTCCTCCCACTCATGCCTGAACTAAGACTCTGCTTCTGATTGGTTCAAACCCTTCATGTCTAAGACAATCACTAGGGTTGTAGACCATAACAAATCGAAATGTGGATGATGCTGTGTTCATCGCAAGTTGGAATTACATGGCAGTGATGGCGTAGAGGTTAAGGAAGCGGCCCCGTAATCGGAAGGTTGCCGATTTGCAGAGTCATTGCTTCTCGGCCTTTTGGCTAAGATCAAGTGTAGTATCAGTTCTTATCAGTTTAATATCTGATACGTCCCCCAGCGGGGGACTACATGTTAGATTTTTAGAACAGGGAGTTTGGTGGCAGTGGTGGCCTAGTGGTTAAGGAAGCGGCCCCGTAATCAGAAGTGTCGGTTTGAATCCCGATCCACTGAGGTCCCACTGAGTAAAGCACCATCCCCACACACTGCTCCCTGGGTGCCTGTCATGGTGCCCACTGCTCACTCAGGGTGATGGTTAAATACAGAGGACACTGTTTTGTTTAAATCTGGGACACATTGTGGGATCCCCATGGGGTACAAAGCGAAATTCAAATGATCCCCTAATAATGCAATTAATTGAAAAGGTGCTGCAACAAAGTACTAATTTATGGATGTGCAGACATCCATAAATCAGCAATCAGCTTGTTGGATGTGTATTTTATGCCCTAACAGATCATTTCCATGTATTTGCACAAGTTACAGGACACAATACAGGGGTTTTAATATGAAAAAATCTCTCACTGCAGACAAATTGTGTTTTTTAAAACTAAAATTTCATTTCATAACAATTTTTTTTAAATAAACCAAAAAATTAATAGGATAAACAAAACCAAAATGTACTAAACATTGCATGTGAAGCTGGACGGCCTGATTCGGCCCGGCAGGCGTGTGAATATTTACCGCGTGGGTCTGGCTTCCTTCACCACAAACTCCACATTGAATTGCACATTATTGCTTTTTCAGGGACTTTTCATGCTGCTTTGTTTCTGTACCACTGCGAGTGACACATCAGCTGCATTCCACTCAGGTTGGGTCAAGTTAAAGAGATGTTGGACCGTACATAGTCAAACGAAACAACGTTTCTCTGGAACCAGGTGCTACGTGCACCATTACGACAAAGTGCAAAATGGGACACAGGCAGTGCAAGAGTTAACATTTAATGCCAACAACACATGTTGACAACAGAAGATGGACAGACATGCAGACAGCACTAAGCTCGTGGAATCGCTGCAGCGTTCAGTAACGTGCCAAGTTAAAATGGTGCAATGTTACTGGTGTGCACTATTCTGGACACGAGCATGCTTTCTAGTCCTCTGAGGCGGCGGTGAATATAAAAAAATCAGTTTACAGCTGGCTCGCGCTATACTGCAACTTGCCTTTATAATCAGACCAGCTTGCTTGTTATATGATAATGTCTGCCGGCGGTAAAAATCAGGTCATGATTCTGCCCCCCATGGCGCTCGAACCGCTGCATTCGATGTAACGGCTGCTGTGATGAGGCGCATGTGCAGGAAATAGGGGGACAAAAGACTTCCAGCACGGACACTCGACCTGGGCTCCACATGGTGCTGTTCAGCAGAAAGCGACTGCACCAACGAACAGGACCATCAACCACGTTGTTTGCTTTTGAAATGAAGTAACAGTGTCCAACGCACGTCTAAATTCAATATGTCTAATAAAAGAAGATTATTCATAAAGAAATGTATTGGGTTCCCCACTGGACCCAATACTCTAGTACAATATGATACAGGCAGCGGTGGCCTAGGAAGTGGCCCCGTAATCAGAAGGTTGCCGGTTCGAATCCCGATCTGCCAAGGTGCCACTGAGGTGTCACTGAGCAAAGCACCGTCCCCACACACTGCTCCCCGGGCGCCTGTCATGGCTGCCCACTGCTCACTTAGGGTGATGGTTAAATGCAGAGGACATGTTTCACCGTGTGCACCGTGTGCTGTGCTGCAGTGTTTCACAATGACACTCACTTCACTTCACAGTACAGAAGAGGGTTGGGCAAAATCACGATTCCACACAATTTCATCAGGACAGATCTGATTGTTATTCTGGCATCGGCGTACATTTCGGCTCGGTTCTAGACGAGGATCGCGTGGCGCGGGGGGGATAAAGCCCCTCCCCACGTGCACGTGCACGGATAAGAAATGTGGGATTAGCTTCGTAATTAAATTCTCACTTCCGCGCAGCAGAAAGAATAACCAGGAGACGCAGATATGGAAATCTTGCCGCTGTTGCCGCCTCCTCACACTCACTGGGCTCCTGCACCCAAAGGCATCAACTGTGGTGATTTCCATTTAGGTCCATAAAAAAAATCTCATGTTCCGAGTGGGATTTAAAACCAACAAGAGCAGCTCCCGCAGAAATACAAATCACGTCAAGAAACAAGGAGGTTAGGAATAAAAATCAAGAACAGGACACTCTTGAGGTTCGACCTTTCACCCCTCCACATGCAGATGCCCACACCATAACACAGTAAACTAAAATCGTTTAATCGTTCAGGTTTTTTTTTTTTGTGTGTGTGTGTGTGTGTGTGTGTGTGTCTATATTCTGCAGGATTAAGATGCTGCTTTGCAGGCGGTTTAAATCCGCAGATCAAAGGACTGCAGATCCCGGGATCAACCTGGGATCAGTCCGGGTTCTTCCAGAGATCCGGGTCTCAGCGTCAGGATTTACGGCAAAGATGTTGCCTAATTCTCAACACAAACCTGTCTCCGTGTCACTCTTCCACAGTTAACGTCTGTCGTTTCTTATTTTGACTCCAAAAATGGATTTATATTTATATGAAAATGCAATTGCGGTAATGATGTCAAATTCAGTAGAGCAGATAAATAAAAAAAAAACTATCACCACAGAATGAATCCTGAGTTTTTAGTTATTTTTATTTTCTGAACAGACAATTCGCCAGCCTGTACCATGTGACCCTAGCCCTGGCAGAAATACCTTCAGCGGCCCAGCAGTCGTCAGGAGGTCGCCTTGATCTTCACCCTGCTGCGGGCGGCAGCTCAGCCATGTAATGAAGACCCTCGCCCGTTTCATCACTTTACCGGAGATAATTATGAGTAATGGGGCATGCATCACTCCACCCCTCCCTCCATCCTTTGGATTCTGGCTAAATGGACAATTCATGTCTGCATCTAATAGGCAATGGCTCTGTGGTTGAAAGTGAAAGTGAAGTGATTGTCATTGTGATGCCCGGGGAGCAGTTGTGTGGGGGTACTTCGGCGACTCCCTTACCCGCTAGGCCTCCGCTGCCCCAGTGTTAAATTAGTCCTTGGATGATGAGCACCACAAACCATGATGTTCCGAACATTTCATTTTTTTCATTTCAAATATGAACATAAATGTATCAGTGCTGTTAAGGTTAACACATTAAAACTAATGGAGATAAGACGTACACTGATCCCATGGGAGACAAATTAAAATGGCCGAGGTCCCCTGTCGTGCCGAACTGAAACACAAAATGAATGCAGCTGCGTTTTGTTTACCTTTGACCCGGGTGCAATATTCACCCTAGACAACTCAGCATATAAAATGTGTAATGCTTTGGTGCCCATGGACCAGCCAGGTGCTGCCTGTTCTCACGTGATCAGGACACGTGCTGTAATCGAGCCTAAAAAGTGAGCCTGACAGAGTCCGAGCTTTTTAAATGCACATGTTTCACCGCCTCAGCCTCCATTTTCATCTCTGTCGCAATAATTAAAATGCATCACCTCAAGTTAACATTTGGGTGGTAGTAGCCTAGCGGGTAACACGCTCGTCTATGAACCAGAAGACCCAGGTTCAAATCCCACTTACTACCATTGTGTCCCTGAGCAGGACACTTAACCCTGAGTGTCTCCAGGGGGGGACTGTCCCTGTAACTACTGATTGTAAGTCGCTCTGGATAAGGGCGTCTGGTAAATGCTATAAATGTAAATGTAAACATTTCATTAAAAAATCACCATTTAATACAACAAACACTTTTACCAATCACCAAAACAAATCATACAGAGAGGATAGGTACTATAGACCGGAAGTTTGTGCTTGATGACCAAGCTTGAATAAAATGGTAGAAATTGGGCCAGGATTTACAGCTCTAGTCGTGGACTTTTAAAAGTGAACATATATCTTTGTGACCATGTGATGCTACATTTCTGTTTTGTGTGTGTTTCCAGCCATATAAACTCACTGTGTTTTTCTCCAGTGGGCACATCATCTGAATCATCTCGAAAAATAAAACATTGCTGACTGCACTACTGAGAACATTTTGCATTAAAATTGGGAGAATCCTAAGAATCCTAGACAGCAAAGTAAGAGGAGCTTGGTGTGGGCGGAACACGAACCTGTCCACATTTGAACTTTTTATATTAAAAGTAGGGCAGTTTGACCGGTAGGATGAAATGATCGCTGATCCAGCTGCAGTTATTCTCCAGACCAAAAAAAAACGAAAATTATAAAAAAAAATTCTGCTCAAACGTCGGCGATTACCTGGAACCAAACAGCCTGTAACTGCAGACATTTACTGCGAAGCACGACTGTTGCCACGGCTACGGCCTCAACGTCCGCTGCACTTATCGTGTCCAATCAGGTCAATAACAAACCACTCAGCTTCACGTGTGAAGTGAACCGGCCGTGGTGGCCGTGCCGGGCATCGATTAGCCACGTCCAGCCTGCATGGCAAGCGAAGGCCCTTGTTCATTTGAATCATCACTGCTCATGGGTAAGATCGGGGAAGAGGTGGGGGAACGGGGGGAAGTGTGAGGTGCAGGAAGACGATGTCGATGTCACTCGCAACGTTTCAGTCGGAAAAATCAGCACCCGCCTTTACAGTCACAATTTATAGAGGGAATATGAATGATGTGTCCATCACTGCAATTAGAATCAATCGAGTAGGGGGCGGATTAGAATTCATTATTAAATATGAAATAAAAAAAGAGAATCAATTTTTCATTAAAAAAAGTAAGAAAATACTGCGTGGAGAACATTATCTGAATTCTCCATGCACATCATCTCCAGGTGTAACCATGCAGCTCCGTCCCCATTTAACTCGGTCAAAAAGCTGTGTCCAATGTCTTGAACTTGCACTGAACTATATACGCGTGACAGGTCACTGTCTACCGGAAGCTTGAAAAGAAAATACAGCGACGCGTATTAACACAAATGAGTGCATTATTGGCTCATGCGACACATATGCAGAGGTATCCTGCATCTCTGGATGCAGAGAATTGACTTTTGAGGGTTCCACATCTTCATCGGGAAATGCAGCAGTGTGTGGAACGTCATGCACTTCATGCCTGCTTGCATTTCACACAACTCTCAGATGTCTAATTACGAATTTCTGTAGATGCGCAAAGACCACACTGATTTTCTTCTCTTCAGATCAATGATGAAAGGATTCAGAACGACAGATCAGAGCAGCAGAGCCTGTTCCTGCACTGTATCAGTGCCATTTCCGTCATATTTTAACTTATATTATATATATTCGTTTGTTTACAGTTTAAAAACCATTAACCATTTGGTACTTAATGCCCTGTACATTCTATATAGATGTGAGTATACAGACGTCAATTTCAAATGTTTTTACAATCACTTCCACACACTTCTATACAACATTTATAAAAACTCTGACTGTCGCATCATGGAGACTGAACAACTGAAAATGGTGAAGAATTAAAGAGTTTAGGGTCAAGATTTCCACTGTAGGTTAAAACAGAGAAGAGAGCGGGAAAGTGGACACACACACACACACACACACACACACACACACTGACAGGTTACCTGGTGTGTAGAGTGCTGAAGGGCCTGAACAGATGGCCGAGCAGTCAAGTGTGTTTAATTACAGAAGCACGACCCCACCACATAATACACACACACACACACACACACTCATATACAAGAGCTCTCAAATGCCTTCAGTTGTGGAAGCTTTAATAGCGGATTATAAAAAAGGAAGGAAATTTATCTACAAGCGGTGCCGGTTTCAAACGACTGAGGATTTGTCCAGGACTGACCGCTCAGAGACCAGCGTGCTTGAGGATAAAAGATTTGTTTGAGGAGAACAAAATGTCACCACAAGCTTTGCAGGGGAAAAGAGTAGAGGGAAAAGTGGCCGGAAAAAGGAGCATGGTCAGATCAGCAGGAATTCCACAAATTCTATCTTATCTTATCTCTTGAAATAACTTTCAATTCTAGATTAAATGTTGCAGCTGCAACAACGAACCCAAATTCAGACGTATGTGGCCTTGGAAATGTGTCTGTTGCAGCGTGAACTGATCAAGTGGTCGTGCATGTTAGTAGGATAATTGCGATGCAGCAGAACATCGTCGCAGTGTAACGTTCATCTGGCCTTCAGTAGAAACGGACGCAGTGAAAACTTTGCATGCAGCGTTTATTTGACATCCTTGATGTCTGTGTGAACGAGGCCTTAACTGTCATCTCACTGACGTATTTGAAAGCATCACGTGAAGTAATGTAGAAAAAATCCCGATGCATCAATAATCCAGGCATTGATAATCAAATTGCATCATGGGATCTGTAGTAGTAGCCTAGTGGGTAACTCACTCGCCTATGAACCAGAAGACCCATGTTCACTTAACCCAGAGTGTCTCCAGGGGGACTGTCCCTGTAACTACTGATTGTAAGTCGCTCTGGATAAGGGCGTCTGGTAAGTGCTGTAAATGTAGTTATGGGATCTGTGTGTTATCAGCCCCTTCATATGGCCGTGCCATGACAATAGATCTATATAAAGTTATGTAGCAGGATGTGGCCCGCGCTCTGCGAATTTGACACCCCTGAAACAGTTTGCAACGTTTGCATGAGTTTCGCCATGCTTACAGTAGTTTATTATTGGCTGACGAGGCTGTGACTGGAACATGGGACTGGAGCTGCCCTGGAAGGGACAATATTTCAGGATTCTCCAGCTTGACAATACTGCCTATAATGTGTAATGCATCTGTCAGAACGGGACTGAACGTTGCTCCTCAGCACTGAATGCCTGTTTTCCTGTATATATCAGAACGTCTAATGAATTCATATAATGGATATCATGCAGAGCAGGTCAAATGTCAATATCCCGCACACAGGTCAGGTGTGTGCAGTGTGATTGGATTTCAGGTCAGGTTTATTTAAAGCCCCCGTGTGACCGCAATGTTCACCATCATGCGCCAAGCCTAGGACCACAGCAGGGAGTTCCGCAAATAAAGAAGGGGGTGTGTCGTAGAAGTTCAGTAAAACACTCAAATCCCACACACAAATGACCAAATGGACCCCAAGGACGATGGACGCACTGTAGCCATGACAACGCACAGGAACCGGGTTCTCCAGAGGCGCACACAAAGGTTAATGTTTCCGAATCTGAAGGACATTCCGAGCTGAAGGCTTCAGCGCTTGAGGTTTGTTTCAAAGACAAAAATAATCATGAAAGCCCAGGGACACGTTTATCTGTTTACACGCAATTTCCCATCATGCCCCACTCTGTCACAACATGCGCTATGAAGTGCTGCAGCAGATGAGCGCAAGAAGGACAATTCTCAGAAGTCCTCGTCACCTCAGACAATCTCAGAGTTTTCCAGAGAGGGGGCTGAGCTGGAGGTAGCAGGAGGTTCGGTCCAAACATGATGATTCAGGACGATGTCCATCTGGAATAAGACGACAGAACTCCCAGTGTGCTCTTTATTGAAAGATTCAGCAGAGGACCGCCCACCTTCATCATTAGCGCCAGGGAGACGGGGGCAGCACCAGCTTCTTCTGAACAGAAGTTACATGTTTTCAGCCAAACTTTGTAGAACATGATTGCAATAAAATTATTGAGACAAATCAAAAGAATAGATGTGAACAACAGAAGCTGATGAAATGAGTCCGAAAATCCATATCTAACATCAGAGAAATCTAAAATAGCCAGGGTGCAGGAGACAAGAACCCAGAGGAGAAGAGATCAGTGGACTGGGTTCCGTCAGATGTTATACAGTCAAAATATGTTCCCTGAGGGAGCTGAGGAGCTCTGTTCTGAAACGACGACAAAATTACAAAGGAACCATTACACTGGCGATACGGGTCTGTTTCAGGATTTATCACCTGCATCTTCACAAAAAAAAAAACCTGATCAGAATGTTCATGAAGGATTCATCCCCTCGTTCCCTAGAAGATGAAAATGAATGTGTGATCACGTTTTTTATTTGTTTCACTGGAGACGCTTTTTCCTCTGAACTAATCATGTGTTTCTGTTCTAATTATAATCCTACTAAAGCCCTTACAGTCCAGGATGTTGACCTCACTGTAGGCTGTGATGATGATGATGATGATGATGATGGTGATGAGGATGATGATGAGGACGGTCAGGTCGGTGGTCGGGACCATGGTTTGAGTCGTAAAGGACGGTCAGGTTGGTGGTCGGGACGGTGGTTAGAGTCGTGGAGGACGTCAGGTTGGTGGTCGGGACGGTGGTTAGAGTCGTGGTCTGGACCGTGGTTAGAGTCGTGAAGGACGTCAGGTTGGTGGTCAGGACGGTGGTTAGAGTCGTAAAGGACGGTCAGGTCAGTGGTCGGGACTGTGGTTTGAATCGTGGAGGACGGTCAGTTTGGTGGTCGGGACGGTGGTTAGAGTCATGGAGGGCGTCAGGTCCGTGGTCGGGACGGCGGTTAGAGTTGTGGAGGACGGTCAGGTTGGTGGTCAGGACGGTGGTTAGAGTCGTGGAGGACGTCAGGTTGGTTAGAGTCATGGAGGACGGTCAGGACGGCGTTTAGAGTCGTGGAGGACGGTCAGGACGGCGTTTAGAGTCGTGGAGGACGGTCAGGTCGGTGGTTAGAGTCGTGGAGGACGGTCAGGTTGGTTAGAGTCGTGGAGGACGGTCAGGAAGGCGGTTAGAGTCGTGGAGGATGGTCAGGAAGGCGGTTAGAGTCGTGGAGGACGGTCAGGTTGGTGGTCAGGACGGTGGTTAGAGTCTTAAAGGACGGTCAGGTCGGTGGTCGGGACCGTGGTTTGAGTCGTGGAGGACGTCAGGTTGGTGGTCGGGACGGTGGTTAGAGTCGTGGAGGACGTCAGGTTGGATAGAGTCATGGAGGACGGTCAGGACGGCGTTTAGAGTCATGGAGGACGGTCAGGTCGGTGGTTAGAGTCGTGGAGGACGGTCAGGTTGGTTAGAGTCGTGGAGGACGGTCAGGAAGGCGGTTAGAGTCGTGGAGGACGGTCAGGAAGGCGGTTAGAGTCGTGGAGGACGGTCAGGAAGGCGGTTAGAGTCGTGGAGGATGGTCAGGAAGGCGGTTAGAGTCGTGGAGGACGGTCAGGTCGGTGGTCAGGACGGCGTTTAGAGTCGTGGAGGACGGTCAGGACGGCGGTTAGAGTCGTGGAGGACGGTCAGGTTGGTTAGAGTCGTGGAGGACGGTCAGGTCGGTGGTTAGAGTCGTGGAGGATGGTCAGGAAGGTGGTTAGAGTCGTGGAGGACGGTCAGGACGGCGTTTAGAGTCGTGGTTACAGTCATGGAGGACGGTGAGGACAGCGGTTAGTGTCATGGAGGACGGTCAGGACGGTGGTTAGAGTCGTGGAGGACAGTCAGGACGGTGGTTAGAGTCATGGAGGACGGTCGGGGCGGTGGTTAGAGTCGTGGAGGACGGTCAGGACGGCGGTCAGAGCCATGGAGGAGGGTCAGGTCGGTGGTTAGAGTTGTGGAGGACGGTCAGGTCGGTGGTTAGAGTCATGGAGGACGGTCGGGGCGGTGGTTAGAGTCGTGGAGGACGGTCAGGACGGCGGTCAGAGCCATGGAGGACGGTCAGGACGGTGGTTAGAGTCGTGGAGGACGGTCAGGACGGTGGTTAGAGTCGTGGAGGACGGTCAGGTCGGTGGTTAGAGTTGTGGAGGACGGTCAGGTTGGTTAGAGTCGTGGAGGACGGTCAGGAAGGCGGTTAGAGTCGTGGAGGATGGTCAGGAAGGCGGTTAGAGTCGTGGAGGACGGTCAGGTCGGTGGTCGGGACCGTGGTTTGAGTCGTGGAGGACGTCAGGTTGGTGGTCGGGACGGTGGTTAGAGTCGTGGAGGACGTCAGGTTGGATAGAGTCATGGAGGACGGTCAGGACGGCGTTTAGAGTCATGGAGGACGGTCAGGTCGGTGGTTAGAGTCGTGGAGGACGGTCAGGTTGGTTAGAGTCGTGGAGGACGGTCAGGAAGGCGGTTAGAGTCGTGGAGGACGGTCAGGAAGGCGGTTAGAGTCGTGGAGGATGGTCAGGAAGGCGGTTAGAGTCGTGGAGGACGGTCAGGTCGGTGGTCAGGACGGCGTTTAGAGTCGTGGAGGACGGTCAGGACGGCGGTTAGAGTCGTGGAGGACGGTCAGGTTGGTTAGAGTCGTGGAGGACGGTCAGGTCGGTGGTTAGAGTCGTGGAGGATGGTCAGGAAGGTGGTTAGAGTCGTGGAGGACGGTCAGGACGGCGTTTAGAGTCGTGGTTACAGTCATGGAGGACGGTGAGGACAGCGGTTAGTGTCATGGAGGACGGTCAGGACGGTGGTTAGAGTCGTGGAGGACGGTCAGGACAGTGGTTAGAGTCATGGAGGACGGTCGGGGCGGTGGTTAGAGTCGTGGAGGACGGTCAGGACGGCGGTCAGAGCCATGGAGGAGGGTCAGGTCGGTGGTGTAAAAAGCCACACATGAAGACCATGTGGTGTTGGAGAAGAGAATAGAGTGTGAAGACAAAACTCTTTCTCCCTCCACACAGAGCACTGTATTTAACCACTCCAATTTGATGTTACCTGGCAGAAAGAGGCATGGCACAACAGAGGTTAAAAATGAACAGTTTCTAATTTATTAACACCGGTAAATAATTATTGTAGTTACATGTGAATATTGAATGTAAAAAGGTACCAAGGTTATAGAGAAAGTAAACATGAGAAGAAAGAGTAAAGAGGGAGAAGAGAAAGAGAAGGGAAGATAAAAGTCCCAGAAGCCTTCCGGCTTCTGAGGGAAAAACCCCCCTGAGCAAGATAGCTCAGAGGTCACTTTTCCACATGTGTGCAGACATTTATACCCCTGGCCTACAGGAAGTTGTCACTGGCCTACAGGAAGTTGTCACTGGCCTACAGGAAGTTGTCACTGACCAATCAGAACCTGTTGTTTCTGATGTCACGCCCCCGGTGCCTCCCATTTGGTGAAGACAAAGAGGGTGGGCGGTCCTGACGGCTGATACTTCGCACGTTGACGTCGGACAAAAGACATGTAAAAACCGGGGTGTCGAATCTTCACCCACAACCGTCGACACAGGAATGTTACACTTCCCCCTGCAGACATCTGTTATGCAAGACAAAGCAGGCTCCCGCGATGTCCATTCTTACAGTGGTTAGAGTCGGGGAGGACGGTCAGGTTGGTTAGAGTCATGGAGGACGGTCAGGTCGGTGGTTAGAGTCGTGGAGGACGGTCAGGTTGGTTAGAGTCATGGAGGACGGTCAGGTCGGTTATAGTCGTGGAGGACGGTCAGGACGGCGGTTAGAGTCATGGAGGACGGTCAGGTCGGTGGTTAGAGTCGTGGAGGACGGTCAGGTTGGTTAGAGTCATGGAGGACGGTCAGGACGGCGGTTAGAGCCATGGAGGACGGTCAGGTCGGTGGTTAGAGTCGTGGAGGACGGTCAGGTTGGTTAGAGTCGTGGAGGACGGTCAGGACGGCGGTTAGAGTCATGGAGGACGGTCAGGTCGGTGGTTAGAGTCGTGGAGGACGGTCAGGTTGGTTAGAGTCGTGGAGGACGGTCAGGTTGGTTAGAGTCGTGGAGGACGGTCAGGTTGGTTAGAGTCGTGGAGGACGGTCAGGTTGGTTAGAGTCGTGGAGGATGGTCAGGTTGGTTAGAGTCGTGGAGGACGGTCAGGACGGCGGTTAGAGTCATGGAGGACGGTCAGGTCGGTGGTTAGAGTCGTGGAGGACGGTCAGGTTGGTTAGAGTCGTGGAGGACGGTCAGGTTGGTTAGAGTCGTGGAGGACGGTCAGGTTGGTTAGAGTCGTGGAGGACGGTCAGGTTGGTTAGAGTCGTGGAGGACGGTCAGGTTGGTTAGAGTCGTGGAGGATGGTCAGGTCGGTGGTTAGAGTCGTGGAGGACGGTCAGGTTGGTTAGAGTCATGGA
Source organism: Denticeps clupeoides (assembly GCF_900700375.1). NCBI lineage: Eukaryota > Metazoa > Chordata > Actinopteri > Clupeiformes > Denticipitidae > Denticeps > Denticeps clupeoides. The sequence goes on along the minus strand of NC_041713.1, from coordinate 2,022,326 downwards.
GGACGGTCAGGTTGGTTAGAGCCATGGAGGAGGGTCAGGACGGCGGTCAGAGTCATGGAGGACGTTTAGGACGCCGGTTCGAGTCGTGGAGGTGAAAGGCTCCACGGATGCAGGCGTTACACAGTGTCAGTAAATCAGAATAAATCAGAATAAATTAAAGGACCATTTTAATCCTCATTGACCTGCTGGTGATGGAGATGTCAGGACGGCGGAGTGTCCCAGAGCGGAATGTGGCTCTGAGTTCCACCACGGGACATTGCAAGATATTTTTCTGGCTCCAGATCAATTCAAGGCGTTATTAAAATATTTAATTGTGCAAACACACCACACACACACACACACACACACACACACACACACACACAATAAAGGAGATCTTTCAGAGGAACAGGAACATTTCATCTCCTGCTGGTGTCCAGCAGTCCTGCTGTAATCGTTCGGACCGCACTGACCAGACACATCAATCAAAAAGTCATTTCCTCCGCCAGCCTCGCCTCCTGCAGCGGCTGCGGCGGCCAGTTGTCGCCAATTTGCCGCTCATCTTTGATTAACGGCTGTCCTACACAATCTTCAGAAATAGGAGGAACGTTCATAATATTGTGAAAAACGGAATTCTCAACGTTCCCGGACGTGTTAAATCTGAGCTTTTGCCTGTAAGGACTGTAAGAAAGACAAGAGAGGATTGTGGGAAAGGAGAGGATGGTTACAGAAGAGGACAAAGGAGAATGGGGACGAGAGGTGTGGAGGAGCACGAGAGAAGAACGAAGTATCATGGGAGGACTGTGGGTTTGGGAGAGAAGGGAATTATGGGAAAGGAAAGATCCTGTTTATTCAGCCCTGCTGGAGACACTGGGCAGAAGGGCAGGAGCTCTAATGATCACCAACAGGCTACAACCCACCGAGTGTGTGTGTGTGTGTGTGTGTGTGTGTGTGCACCCAGCCTGCACCATTTACTTCAAAGTGTCCCCAGCAATGATGGACTCAAAAACAACAAGAAAATCACCAGCTGCACAGCGCGACTGTGTTGAAACAGAGGACATCATCATCTTCATCATCATCATCAGCAGCAGGCCTGGCAGCCAGTCGGCAGTGGTGAGGACCATCTGAGCAGTCCTGGAAGGGACTGGGACCCTCATTTGTTCTCCCCCGTTGTTCCTGCTCTGTCTGGAGACGGAGACCTTCCTTCATGTCCCTGGTCTCCAGCCAACGGGTCTCTGTTTCTATTCAAAGCCCTTAAACGGCTGATTAACAGAGCAGAGCCGCGGGAAACGGGCTCCGGCATCTCCAGCTTTCGGGGGCCATGTTCTCCTTGCACTTCATGGGTAGTGGAGCGCGTGCACTATTCTTGGTAGTGGGCGTGGTCGCGTTTGTGTACAAACGGAGGTGAAGATGGACGCTGCGCTTCACCTAGACGTGTAACGTATTGTGTGACAATCGTGTGCACGGACTCCTCCCCTTTTTTACGTAAATAATTACAGGGTGGGTAGACGAGGGGAAGGGGACTCCAGAAAGCTGAAGGTCTCTCGCGTGGACCTCGTCCAGGTTAGCAGAAGACCACAAGACCACACTGACCTTTAGGAAACAATGCTGATGTGCATGTGTGTGTGTGTATGTGTGTGTGTGTGTGTGTTTCTGTTATCAGGACCGATACCTCATGCTGCGGCAGCATGGAGCAGGAGCAGCTTCTATAAACAAGACAAATGGCATTATAACTTTTGTGTTTTTTACATCCGCTCAGCAACCTTGTGTCCTACATCTCTTTCACAGAGAGAGAGAGAGAGACATAGACAGATGAGAGAGAGAGAGAGAGAGAGAGAGAGTGAATCGAACCCTGGCGGAGCACCTAAAGACTCAGGCTGATTAATCGTTTAATCCTCCATTAGAGAGCAGCAGGAGTCACACTGTGACCCCCCCCCCCCCCCCCCCCCCCAATCAGCACATCACAGGCCACGCCCCCCTGAGGAGATCCTTGCGGTGGAAGGGGACAGAGATTCACCACTAATCCCAGAATTCCGCAGGGACTGAGCCAGATACATGTTCAGCAGGGATGTGTGTGTGTGTGTGTGTGCGTGTGTGTGTGTGTGTGTGTGTGTGTTCTACCTTTGACTGCAGGTTAGAAAAAGCTGACAGGACCCCCATGGGGGGGGGTGGAGAGTGCTTGTGTCAGAGTTCTGAAATTTTCACAGAGAACACACACACACACACACACACACACACATCCCAAATCCTTACAATCCCTCAATCTCTGCCTCCCCGTCACTTTCTACACGTCCCCTGTGGCTTCTCTTAATCTTCTGTGCAAATGGAGCAGAACCACACACACACACACACACACACTCTAGCTGCACAAACTCTACATACAAACTATTCCAACACTGCACTATAACGTCAGTATAACAATAAAACAGACACGACAATAAAAATATCCCAACACTACAACAGAGTAAAAATACACACAATCTACACCCGCACTATAACAGACTAAAACTGCACACACACCAGACCAAACATACACTCGAGCCACAGTAACCATACTACACACTACACAAGACCAAGATTATACTAAAACTACACAAACACAACACCAACACTACACCAGAGTAAAAATACACACAATCTACACCCACACTAAACTGGACGAAAACTGCACACACACCAGACCAAACATACACTCGAGCCACATTATCCGTACTACACACTACACAAGACCAACAAAACTACACAAACACAACACCAACACTACACCGGAAAAAATACACACAATCTACACCCACACTAAACTGGACGAAAAATGCACACACACCAGACCAAACATACACTCGAGCCACAGTAACCATACTACACACTACACAAGACCAAGATTATACTAAAACTACACAACACCAACACTACACCAGAGTAAAAATACACACAATCTACACCCACACTAAACTGGACGAAAACTGCACACACACCAGACCAAACATACACTCGAGCCACATTATCCGTACTACACACTACACAAGACCAACAAAACTACACAAACACAACACCAACACTACACCGGAAAAAAAATACACACAATCTACACCCACACTAAACTGGACGAAAAATGCACACACACCAGACCAAACATACACTCGAGCCACAGTAACCATACTACACACTACACAAGACCAACATTATACTAAAACTACACAAACACAACACCAACACTGCACCGGACTAAAAATACACACAATCTACACCCACACTAAACTAAACGAAAACTGCACACACACCAGACCAAACATACACTCGAGCCACAGTAACCATACTACACACTACACAAGACCAACATTATACTAAAACTACACAAACACAACACCAACACTACACCAGAGTAAAAATACACACAATCTACACCCACACTAAACTGGACGAAAACTGCACACACACCAGACCAAACATACACTTGAGCCACATTAACCGTACTACACACTACACACTACACAAGACCAACATTATACTAAAACTACACAAACACAACACCAACACTACACCAAAATGTTGGATATACTGACGTTGTACAACACAACTACACCAGCTTTTGCTGACATTTCTGTCTTCTTGTCCCTGATTGGACAGCAGATGAGCATCTGGCTGAAATGGCCTGGGAGGTTCATCGCCTGTTATAGAAACATGGCGCTGCTTATTTCTCATTACGCCCGTCTCACCCTCTGACACTCCGTCCATCAGCCCCCGTGTCCTCACTGGACAGGATCCATCAATCTGATCGGCCCCACCCTTTGTTTTAGACTCTGGTGCCGTCTGCAGTGGAAAGACGTCATGGGTCATCACCACCGCATGCGAGTATCAGAAGCTACAGGAAAACACAAATATCTATTAAATGAGCACACACACAGAGAGAAAGCGAGAGGGCAGGACTCTGCTTCACATGGCTCTCCTGCTCCCTCTACTGGCCCTGAGCTGCAGTGCATCACGTGATGAGATCTCTGCGGCGTGCGGAGCTGATGAACATGAAGCCACCCGTTCACTGGTAAGGAGGTGGTGGGACACTGTGTAAGAGAGAAGTCCTTACAAAAAAATGGATTAGAGACTCCATGATGCAGATCTTAATGCAGCCAGTCCAGCATTAAACTAATCACAACCCAATCTGTTCAAAGGCCAGAGCTAGAAGACCCATCGTACCAGGAGAAGGCCTGGATGGAAAGAGGCTGAAGGTGCATGGTGAACCGTGAGACCCTACAGGATAATGAGGACGAGTGTCTCTTCCCTCCATAACGGACATTTACCACACACGCCGCATCAGGAAAGCCACCAGCCTTGTGAAGGACTCCACACACCCCTCACATGCACTCTTCACCCTCCTACCATCAGGCAAAAGGTACCGAAGCGTTCGGACCCTCACTGCCAGACTCTGCAACAGCTTCATCCCACAGGTCATGAGACACCTGAACACTCAGGGACTTTCCACTTTGAACAGACACATTCGCACTGTCTGTGTCCCTCGTTTGTTCTGTATGTGACCCAGTGTGTCAGTCACACGGTCACTTTATGTCGGTATGTAACGTTGTTTAAATGTTCCGGAGAAACGTTGTTTCGTTTCACGATGAACCGTCTAACATGTATGTAGCTCAACTTGAACTTGAAAGTGGTGTGTTTCTTCCTATGAGCCCATAAATAGCAGAAATTGATAACTGGGGTTGAATTGTTCCATCACTGATGTTTCTGGAGGGAAGGGAAATGAGGTTAAGCAGATATAAAGCACATTCGAATAAATAATGTATACAAAAAGAAGAACCCGAAAAAGAAGCCCCTCCTACATAAATACACATATACATTTATACACACACACACACACGCAGATGAACATTCATCTTACTACCAACTCACACTCCTACACAGTTCTACATTCTCATACTGACTGTAAGATTCTACTTATTTAAAATGTTATAAAGTGTACAGCTCTCAGCTATTTAACCAAGCCGCTCGACTTATACAACTGAACTGAAAAAGCACTTAGACCAACCAGCCACATGCTCTTAGTGCAACCAATTAAAGTACAGAAGGACGCGAGCTTTCAGACCCTGGAATAACCCGCCACCGGAACGTCTCTATACAGAGTCCCGCCTGAAAACGCTCTTTTCTGATGCTTGGCTTTTAATTCCATCAGGACTTTTATGTTGTTTTGATCGATGAAACAAACTTGCAAAGCACTTTGTGGTTTAAATAAGCTATAGAATAAAAGTTTACAGAAAACAGATACAGACATCAGACAACTGGTCCCTAAATCCCACAAAAACCCCGGCAGATAGTGCTGTGAGCAGTAGGATTAACACAGTGTTGAATGCATGTGTGTGTGTGTGTGTGTGTGTGTGAAATGATTGTCTTTGATTAACAGTGATGTGTGTTTTTTTTTTACTTGTTTCTCAACTGCTGCCTGGTCTGCATTTCCTTTGAATCTCCACTTGACCAACCTGCTGAGATGAAAACCAATGACACTCTGACAAAGTAACGCGTTTATTTTGACTTATTTTAACTGAAACTCCTCCCACAGGACGGCCCCCACCAGCGTAGAAACCAATCAGCACATCATGGCTCAGCATTGAGATTAAGGAAATTAAAGTGTGTGTGGCGTGTTCAAGCCGTGTTTAAACAGCAGATGGCGCCATCTCAGCTGCCACCAGACCACTATAAGCCTTTAATCGTGGCAATATGATTGGCTCTTGGCACCGCTAATCAGCATAATGTGATTGGTTGTGGGTTCGGCTCATTTTCCGAGGCACATTAAAGCGTTTTCACTAATCCCTCATTAGAGGGGCACTAACGTGTGGGAACTCTCAGACACACACACACATACACACACACACACACAGGAACATAGAGAGGTTGATAAGCTACTGAGCTGCAGGCTCAGGAGCAGACGGCTCTTCTGAGCCCCCAGTGCAGTCTGGGTATTTTAGACACGGTGACGGCTTATATAACCGTGTTGACTGATGATGTCATGGAGGCTCAGCAAGAGAAGAAGACACACACATAAACACACACTATGGGCCATATTTTCCCAGCACTAGGTCAGACGTAGTACATGGGGCGTGTTCAGTATTTACTGGTTATCTGTATGTTGGAGCCCTTGTTCTTCTGTAGCAGAGAAAACAAAAGAAAGTTATTTTTAGATATTTTAGATAAACCAGTAGTTACAGGGACAGTCCCCCCCTGGAGACACTCAGGGTTAAGTGTCTTGCTCAGGGACACGATAGTAGTAAGGGGGGTTTGAACCTGGGTCTCCTGGTTGATAGGCGAGTGTGTTACCCGCTACCACCCCCATGATAGTACCCGCCAGATTGATAGCTTTCACATGTCCTACTTCCTCATTCTGGGCAATTTAAACCCCCTCCTGTCAATATGTGACATGTCCCGGTGCGGTTCTGTACACTCCTAATACCCCTGGGGGGGGGGTAGTATCCTAACGGGTAAGACACTTGCCTACAAACCAGAAGAGCACAAAGTCCCAGGTTCAAACCCCACTTACTACCATTATGTCTCTGAGCAGGACACTTAACCATGAGTGTCTCCAGGGGGACTGTCCCTGTCACTACTGATTAGTAGCTCTGGATAAGGGCCTCTCAAAAATGTCCTAAATGTAAGTGTAAACCCTTGTACACAGGGGACATGACAGCTGATGCGGAGTTTTCTCTCTGTTTTGTTCAAGTTTTCAGGTCCACTCAGTTTTAATGAATTGTAATTATAAGACTCGAGTCTGATTATGAGTGGACAGACACACAGGCGAACTGATGCAGCATGTCTTCGATCTTCAATACCTGGACAGGGTGCAGATCCACAGTGTGTTACAGAGACGATCAATTCTCACAGCATCAGTGCTGCAAAACAAAAGCAATTAAACGAAAATAAGACGAACTTCTTCCATGAACCCGGTCCCAGGATCTTTAACTAATTTAACTGAAAAAAAGCAGAGATGAGATGATTCCGAGAGACTAATTTTCAACATGTCACACCGACATGCAGTGAAATAATGAGTTCAAACGCGGGGTAGAAGCCGGGAGACAGGAGGACAGGATGGGAGGATGCTGCTCCACAAGGGAACGTTTAATGGATCGTCAGATTCAATCACTCAAATGTTCTGCTCATAAAAAGACTTCAATAAATCTTATAAACCTATAACAGTTCAGTTCATCGAGGTAGAGTGAAGCAGATCAAATGCTCCAGCACTGAACACAGAACTGAGACCCTGAACTATGAAAACTATACATGTTTTATGCAAATATTTTTTAAAATGATAATATCTGTTGTACTTCAGGTCAGTCCAATTGCAAATTTGCATTGGTAATACAAAAAGATTCTATATATACACGCCTTTATACGGAATTTCAAAGATCAGCCTTACGCAGCATTGACCTGATGTTCTCCCCGTGTTGGTGTGGGTTTCCTCCGGTTTCCTCCCACAATTCAAAATCATGTACTCGGGATGAGCTGGCAACTCCAAATTGTTCGTAGGTGTAAGTGTTAAATTGTGTGAGTGTGTGTGTGTGTGTGTGTGTGTGTGTGTGTGTGTGTGTGTGTGTGTGTGTGTGTGTGTGTGTGTGTGTGTGTATGAGATTGGTGAATGGGATTTAATCAGAATTATTTTATAGAATTTTTGATTTTTTTATAAACAAACACTTTATGAAATCATGATAGTAACATAACTAAATTCACCAATTCACTAAATTCACTAAATATTAAAATTTCTTCAATAGACATTAACAGAAAGAATTTTCCTTAGCTGTTACGGAACTATAATATAGTTCCGTAACAGCTAACCCTCTTTTGTGGAATCACCAAAAAAATTGAGTATGCAACAACCGCAGGTGAATATAATTTTAACGTCAGTGAATATTATTTTATTTATTTGTAAGCGCTAACATTGGTCATCGTGTAATGCTACTCGCTGTGTATGTGAAAACATTGATGCTGGGACAACCTGTATTGTTTTATTGTGAAAAACTAGCTTTTATCTCAGCTGCACCACCTGAATTTTTCAAAAGTTCTAGGAGGTTGGTTGAATGAGGCAGCAGAGACGCAAAAAAACTGCGGCGAGTGAAAGGAAAAGGGAAAAAATGAAATAAAAACTGAAGACAATAAACAATGGGAAAAAATGGGTAAAAGAAGAAAGAAAAAATATATATCACTGGCTATAATTCACAAAATTCACAAACTGGGATTCCTATTCAGACAAAAACATAACATTACAGCGACGTCACCAACCTGAAAATCCTATCAATAAACAGCACTTCATTTTTCAGGGAGACATGGGCTGCCATCTAAATAAATGTATCAGTGTATTATTAATATTGTTAAAATTATATATATATATATATATATATATATATATATATATATATATATATATATATATATATATATATATATATATATATATATATATATATATATATATATATATATATATATATATATAATTACTTGTAATGTTTTTTGGTACTGACATGGTGCTCGGCATACACACACACACACACACACACACATATATATATATATATATATAGATAGATAGATAGATAGATAGATAGATAGATAGATAGATAGATAGATAGATAGATAGATAGATAGATAGATAGATAGATAGATAGATAGATAGATAGATAGATAGTCATTATAATTTATTCATAGTAATTATTAGTATATTGCCCTGGAGATAAAAACAAAATGTCCTTATTTCACACTTGAGTTTTGTAAAATATAATAATAAAAGTGAAATAGTATTTACATTTTTCCCAGAGCTGTAGGAACTGGAACCCACCTCTCAGTTTAACAGAGTTGAGTAGGAACTGAGGAACTGTTTAAAGTGGTTCTGGAACAGGAATTCGAAAACACACTTTTTCTAGTAATTTCCTGCTGCGTTCCGGTACACGGTGCAGGATGGAATCTGCTGCTGTCTGAAATCCAGGTCACACAGGGACAGGTGCCGTAACCATGGCAACAGGTGCAGATGGCACGCGACACAAGAAGCACTCCAGAGCCGAACTGTAGAAACCTAACGACTCACCTCTGAACTTTGACCCCTAGTGGAGACCCCTAGTGATGGCATATTTTGAACATAGGTCAGGTCTTTCGCATCTAAGCATGAATGAGTGTACTGGAGAGAGCAGAAGAGATGAACAATTTAAACGCAGCCTCAGCCCCAGGAAGTCCTGCTCTGTAAAAAGTCCTGAGGGGGAGCTGGTCACATGAACATGGAGGCTAGAAGCAGAACGTCTGATACTCAGACATGGAAATCAGGCCAAGATCAAGTCACCTGACTGAGCGCTAATCAAGCCACCAGAATCCAACCCCAACACAACACAGGAAATCACGATACACCGCAACCCAGCATGACACAACCTTACACAATCCAGCACAACAGAACTAAAAAACGACCCAACACTGATCCAGCACAACACAACGAAAAACAACCCAACACTGATCCAGCACAACACAACAAAAATGACCCAACACTGATCCAGCACAACACAACAAAAAAACATCCCAACACTGATCCAGCACAACACAACAAAAAAATGACCCAACACTGATCCAGCACAACCCAACAAAAAACGACCCAACACTGATCCAGCACAACACAACAAAAAAACATCCCAACACTGATCCAGCACAACACAACAAAAAAATGACCCAACACTGATCCAGCACAACCCAACAAAAAACGACCCAACGCTGATCCAGCACAACACAACAAAAAAATGACCCAACACTGATCCAGCACAACCCAACAAAAAACGACCCAACACTGATCCAGCACAACCCAACAAAAAACGACCCAACACTGATCCAGCACAACACAACAAAAAACGACCCAACACTGATCCAGCACAACACAACAAAAAACGACCCAACACTGATCCAGCACAACAGAACTAAAAAACATCCCAACAATGATCCAGCATGACACAACGAAAAACAACCCAACACTGATCCAGTACAACACAAGAAAAACCCGACCCAACACTGATCCAGCACAACACAACAAAAAAACATCCCAAAAGGATCCAGCACAACACAACAAAAAACGACTCAACACTGATCCAGCACAACACAACAAAAAAACATCCCAACACTGATCCAGCACAACACAACAAAAAAAACGACCCAACAATGATCCAGCACAACACAACAAAAAATGACCCAACACTGATCCAGCACAACACAACAAAAAAACAACCCAACACTGATCCAGTAGAACACAAGCAAAACACGACCCAACACTGATCCAGCTCAACACAACAAAAAACAACCCAACAGTGATCCAGTACAACACAAAAAAACACCACCGAACACTGATCCAGCACAACACAATGAAAAAACATCCCAACACTGATCCAGCACAACACAACAAAAAAACATCCCAACACTGATCCAGCACAACACAACAAAAAAACATCCCAACACTGAACCAGAACAACACAACAAAAAACGACCCAACACTCATCCAGCACAACACAACAAAAAATGACCCAACACTGATCCAGAACAACAAAACAAAAAATGTCCAAACACTGATCCAGCACAACACAACAAAATGACCCAACACTGATCCAGCACAACAAAAAAATGTCCCAACACTGATCCAGCACAACACAACAAAAATGGACCCAACACTGATCCAGCACAACACAAAATAATGACCCAACACTGATCCAGCACAACAAAAAAAACGTCCCAACACTGATCCAGCACAACACAACAAAAAAACTACCAAACAATCATCCAGATCAACACAACAAAAATCGACCCAACACTGATCCAGCACAACACAAAAAAATGACCCAACACTGATCCAGCACAACAAAAAAACGTCCCAACACTGATCCAGCACAACACAACAAAAAAACGACCCAACACTGATCCAGCATAACACCCAATCAAGTGTGATCGATCATCATCAAGACACAATTTCCTCTCCTCAGATGGGGTAAAAAACTGTTGCTTAGCAACTTGACTCAGTATCCCCAAAACTACTCCCCCCCCCTCAAAACACAATCTTTCACAATCGTCCTTTTTTTGTATTATTTTCATGATATTTATTTTTTCTGTATATAAGATATTAGGCTGTATTGTACAGTGTTGTTGTTTTTATGCTCTTGTGCTTGATAGACACAATCGACCGGAATCAAATTCCTTATATGTGTTCACTCACACACTTGGCCAATAAACACGAATTGGATTCTGATTCCCAGCTGTTCCTGCCACACACCTCTCTTTCATTTCTTCTGTGTAGAAGTATGATGCACTACAACCTGCTGACCTCTTTGTTATAGTACATATTATTATATTATAATATATTTATTATATTATTTATATTCTCGTCGACGACACACTGTCTATAAAACGTCTCGAGCTGCGTCTTCATTTCAGCCACACGAGGAAAAACAACCAACACACAGTCATACAAAACTAAAAAACTTGAATCAAAATTTGAATGCAGGTGTGTGAAAGGTGTGTGTTTCTCTTTTGGCTTGAACAAGTGACTTCAATAAAGTCTCATCTCATCTTAGTAGATGCCACCTGGGACGCTGAAGCCCAACCTGAGGCCAGCACAGTGTCTTACAGATACATTCTTTTGCTGAGTGTGTGTGTGTGTGTGTGTGTGTGTGTCCGTATGTCGGTCAGCAGCCGCAGGCTTCCCATTTTCCGATGAATCCAGTAAGGATGAGAAGCCGTATGATGGTAGTGCATCATGGGAGTTTATGCCTCATTAAGCATTGGTTATATGATGTCATGAGGCGAGGAATCAACTCACAAACACACAGCTCTAAACTTCTCATTTTCCTGACTAAAACCCCCCAACACACACAGAAAATGAACCAAGAAAATGTTTTATGTGTCGCAGCACGGCCCCCTGGGTAAAGCAGTCTCTGAGTCAGCAGTCTGTGCATTTATTGGGATACTGACACACACACACACACACACACACACACAAACAGATAAGGGAAGATTCCATACTGTTTGTTCTAAAGAATATTGTGGTTCTGAATATGAATGTCCTCTATACGCCTTTATAGAGAGGTAGACAGACAGAAAGGGACCATGATGGAGGCAGACAGAGAAGGACACACACACACACACACACACACACACACCAACAACATCTCACTAACAACATTTTTTACCAAATATCTTCACCAACGAACCTTTATGATGCAGAAAAAACAAGACCACATGTAAATGCTGGTCATGTGACAATAACTATAATGAAATTTATTGTGTAATATTGTTGATTAATAAAACCGAGACTAAATGTGGTTTACAAGATAAAAACGAAAATGTCTCTTTATTTTCGAACTCGAGATGTTATTTGCCCTCGTTTAATCAGGTTATTATTATTATTATCATGCAGTATTTCTGGTTTTTGCACCTCCCATCCGGTCGCACTGATGACGTCCCTTCCTCAGTTGCCGTTACTTATTCATATTTCAGAATGCTTGTGGTGGGGTATCAGGTGGCTGGGGGAAAAAGACGAGGTGATTCTTTACGATGAAGTGGAAAAGAAAGCCGAATGCGTGTTGTAAAACCCGGGGAGAAATGCGGGCACTGGAATGATGTGGAATATTTCTAGTCTACAAGGTATTAATAATATAACAATAAGATAACCTTGTTTCTGTTCTACCAGGTACTTGTACTATATTGACTGGGATACATAGTGTTGCATTGCCAAACATCTAATCTAATAAAATTAGACTAGTCGACTAAAACTTGACTAAAATTAGTCTGGACGTAACTAAAACTAATAAAAACTAAAATGAGAGCTTGACTAGACTTATGACAGGCTGCCGAAAACCCCTATAACACACACACTCCATACATGAGAGAACTGATCCATTCCCACAGAAAGAAAGAAATTAAACCATTTACACCTCTGATGGAGGTGGAGGTTGATCTTGACTGCACTGCTGGGACGAGGGTCCCTGCGTCTCTCAAACAAGTCTCTGTATCTCCACTTCGGACCTGATCGAATATTTTCTCTTTTCCATAAGGCATTGGTTCACACACACACACACACACACACACACACACACACTTTTATGCACATTCAAAGCCAGAAGCCAAAATAAAAAAAGCACCGAGGGCAGCTGTGAAAATCGGTCGGCGGGTCAAAACTCATTATAAATAACGGACTTTACAGGCAGCCAATTAATTCATCTGGAACCAAAGGTCAGTGTCCTGTTCCATTTTAACCCCACACAACAAGCAGAAATGCCCAATCTGGCAACCAACAGTGTGTTTACTCAATTCATCAAACTTGGTGATCGGTTCAATACTTCATTCATTATTTATGGCACTGTGTGTGTGGTGTTGGGGGTTATCACAGATGGATTAAATGTTCTGTAAATCTGATTAACAGCTTGTGTCAGCTGGTCAGGAGTCTCCAAGAGATGGACAAAAAATGGAACAGTGTTAACACAGTGAGAGAGAGAGAGAGAGAGAGAGAGAGTCAGAGAGAGCATGAAAGAGAGAGAGAGCGGGAGAAATCACTATAACAAACCAGTCATGTTGCATAAGTCAAATAAAATCAATCAAACAAAAAAACTGAAAACCACACAAAGTGAAAGCACGTAGGAAAACTATAGACACCTCACAATCGAGAAAGGCGGTCAGTTTCAAAACGAGTGTGCACAAAACCCCTTGCACCCCTGGCCAATCCTTTCACTTTTCAACCCTTTCAGTGTGTCTTCCACATTGGCAACACCAGAGAGAGAATTCAGTAAAACTATCCTCCCCATGACTTCAGAGTACTTTGGCCCAAAATTTAACAAGACAAAAAAAAACCTCTGACCCGGTCCCCCCAACCACTGGGATAAAAGCAAGAAACGACACTGAGAGAGAGAGAAAGAGAGACACTGAGACAGAGAGACACTGAAAGAGAGAGAGAGACACTGAGACAGAGAGAGAGGCTCTGAGACAGAGACACCGAAAGAGAGAGAGAGAGAGAGAGACACTGAGACAGAGAGAGAGACACTGAAAGAGAGAGACTCTGAGACAGAGACACTGAAAGAGAGAGAGAGAGAGAGAGAGAGACACTGAGACAGAGAGACACTGAGAGAGAGAGACACACTGAGACAGAGAGACACTGAAAGAGAGAGAGAGACACTGAGACAGAGAGAGAGGCTCTGAGACAGAGACACCGAAAGAGAGAGAGAGAGACACTGAAAGAGAGAGACTCTGAGACAGAGACACTGAAAGAGAGAGAGAGAGAGACACTGAGACAGAGAGACACTGAGAGAGAGAGACACTGAGACAGAGAGACACTGAAAGAAAGAGAGAGACACTGAGACAGAGAGAGACACTGAAAGAGAGAGAGACTCAGAGACAGAGACACAGGAAGAGAGAGAGAGAGACACTGAAAGAGACACTGAGGCAGATAGACACTAAAAGAGAGAGAGTGAGACATTGAGAGAGAGAGGCATTGAAAGAGAGAGAGAAAGAGAGTGAGAAAATCTTATTGCTTCTCCTCTCCAATTTTACTTTGCATTAATTTTTCATTGCAGTTCTTCAGCCTCCAGTAAAAACTATGCCTGCAACCTGAAAAACACACCAATACACACAAACTCACTCACGCACACACACACACACACACCCTGTTGACCTGAGAATTCCCATGGTTCAGTCTAGTTCGATAGTTCTTATTTACATAAACGAGCACTCTCATCACATGCCTCATCACCGTTTAAAGCAAAACAGCATCACTCACACACACACACACACACACAATCACACACAGACACACACACAATCACAAAACTCAAAACATTTCCACAACAACCCCCAGATTTCAGGCTGTAATTCCTAACTGGAGAACTGAACTGGTCCTCATTGTGATCCTCCTCCAGAACGGAACAGAGATCATACTTTACCCTTCCTATACAGCTGAGGTGTGAGCGTGTTAACACTTTTCCGACACAGGTAATGCTGTTGACTCCTCCACAGAAAATATACAGCAATTTGCACTTTTTATTATTTTACTTTTTATATTAAATATACTGGCTGCAAAACACAAGACCACCAGGCTGACTGTGCAAAATAAACCTCATGCATGTGACTCGGCATCTCGAAAAAACGACATTTGGCCGTGCCCAGGGGGAGAAACGGCTGCATGCGTGCATTATTACACACATTTTTACAAATCAACATAGTTGCTTCTCAGGTACAATCCATACAAAACGAGTAAAAAAATAATATATTAAAATTTACCTGTAGGGAGTGCATTTAGAATGGGAGGGTTCAAGTGTAACAGAGGCAGTGTGTGTGTGTGTGTGTGTGTGTGTTAGGGTGTCAGTGTATTTTTGTGTAACAGTGTATTGTAGAGTATAGAAAATTGAAGGAAAAAAAAGGAAACCAGGTGAAAAGTTGAAGTTTTCTGTCTCTCCAAATCAGGCAGCATTTTTCACTCGTCTTCCCTCCACCACCAAAAGTTGGACAGCGGGGACGGTTTCTAACATTCCTGAAGGTTTCATACTGAACACTTTTTTAATGTTAATGAGCATCTCATCAAGCAGCTTTTAATGATGATGATAGTGAACAAAGCCGCCATGAAGGTAAAAAGCGGAAAAAACAGATTAATCAAACATACTTCACTTCCTCCTCATACAACAAATACCGAATATGCTTCTCCAACATGGCTCCATCTCCAGAACACCACAGAGGACGGGCGTCCAGACTTTTGACTGGTTGTGTACGTATCAGAGTGTATTGTTGCATGGAAGCACGGAGGGGAATGAAGTTCAGGGACAGCAGAAAAATGTCCACCTTCATCTTGTCATCTTTAATTTGTTTATGCTTTACAGTATTAATGAGTTCAGATATAAAACTGCAGCAATTTCAGAAACACACACACACACACAAACACACACACAGAGAGCCCTGTGTCCTCTGCACTATGACCAAAGCTGAGAAAGAAGAAGAACAGACACAGAGAGAGAAGAGGAGGCATCAAGGTTGTCATGGCGATGGATTTGAGTTGAAGGGAAAGTTAAAGATCGTCCATCATCTTGCACATTGGACATCGAGACTCGTGACCTTTCGTATTGTATTTGTATTGATGATTTTATGGCATTCCTGTCCACAGACCAGGCATTCCAGAGAGTTCTGACTCCAAAGTGAGATCCAGCAGACCATCCATGGTGACGTCTGAGCTGGCACACACCGGGCAGCAATTAACCACCAAAAGCCAGTGAAGTGAAACGGAAGCGATTGTCATTGTAAAACAGTGCAGCACAGCACGCGGTGACACAACGAAATGGGTCCTCTGCATTCAGCCCTGCTTCAGGGGTTGGTGCCTCCTCGAAAACTTGAGGTCTGTGTGTGTGTGTGTGTGTGGGGGGGGGGGTCATGGTTTCATGTGTTCTGCCAAGCCATCTGTCAGAGAAGACGATGGACTGGGTGTGTGGGCGGGGCAAGGACAACATGAGGGCACGAGAATATGTCAACACACATTTCTGCATAACACACAACACACAACAGGGTGGTAGTAGCCTAGTGGTTAACACACTCGCCAATGAACCAGAAGACCCAGGTTCAAATCCCACTTACTACCATCGTGTCCCTGAGCAAGACCCTTAACCCTGAGCGTCTCCAGGGGGGGACTGTCCCTGTAACTACTGATTGTAAGGTGCTCTGGATAAGGGCGTTTGATAAATACTGTAAATGTAAATGTAAACCTGTATGGTGACAACGCACGAGTGCAGAAACATCTAACAGGACTATAAAGTAAAGAAGACGCTGCGATGGTAAAATGGCTCCACCAGGACCCGTCCTGCTTCCTTTTCCTGCGGCAATGGGAGCACACACACACGTACCGGTGCACAGAGGTCGGAAGCTCTTTCCTGCGACTTTCGACACGCTAATGGCAGAAAGCTTGGCTCCTCACAGCAACCACTTCATCTGATTTAACAAAACGGCTTTTCTGCTCGTCCTCGTCTCAGGCAGAGACACTTAACAGCTTTCAATCGACCAGCTTCTCTCAGAACGCTCTTCCACGCGTTCCTCAACGCCCTACACCTCTGGGCACACTTCAGGAACAGACACATTTTTGGGATGGAGACTTGATTGATTGATTGATTGATTGATTGATTGATTGATTGATTGATTGATTGATTAGGGTGATACGATGGAGTGTAAAGGTGAGATGCATCATTTTACAAATTTGCCCTGACCTTCAATACAAGCACCACAACAACCTGAGATCCTCAAGCAGTTCAAGAAGCTTCAGCACTTACACGAGGTCTTACACACACACACAAACACACTTAACCTCACAAAACAGTGGTCAACAAGGACAAAACAGCCAAAATCGGGCCCACAACACACACACACTCTTGGCAGGGTAGGGAATCGATTTGTGGAGAGCGCCGCAGCATCAGTTACCATCTGGGTTTCAATACGGAGAACCACGCCTGATTGAATAAAACATGAACCGTTGTGACAAGCAGCCCAATCTCGCACGGTGACATCCTAGCAGTGGCGAGCAATATCAGTAGCGTAGTCCTCAATAATCACACACTCATACTTCCATTCCTCCCCCGCCTGCATTCCGTATAAACAGCGTTTCGGCGTGAAAGTAAATCTGCTGTTACCCCCGGGAGCAGTAGGTCGGGGCAGACAGCGGCACTGTCGGTGCTCGTCACGGCGCTGCAGGGACACCTCAGCGCGTCACTCCACATTTACAACCCAGAGCTGCACAGCACTTTAAAAAGAGCAGAGGACGTTTCCACTAAACCCAGACAGAGAAGACCAGGAACACCTTCAATTAACATACTCGATTCGACAGGGAAAGTGATTGTTTTTGTCATTGCGATACACTGCAGCACAGCACACAGTGAAACGTGTCCTCTGTATTTAAGCATCACCCTTGGTGAGCAGTGGGGACCATGACAGGCGCCCGGGGAGCAGCGTGTGGGGACGGTGCTTCCATCAAGGGGACCTCAGTGGCACCTTGGCAGCTCAGGATTTGAACTAAATATCAAGTAAACCCACTTGCCTGTAGAGTCAGGGATTAAAAATCAACTGATTCAAAAAACTCTCATCTGATTTTCAACTGGTCAGAATGATGTAGAAGAACATCTAATAACGTAATTTTAAACATTATTGCCTCTAAATTCTAGGCTAAAGAACCATATGTGTAGTGGGAGTGGAAGTCATGACAACCTTTTCCTTTCTGAGGCATATACAGACAGATCAAAGATTTGGATAAATATTCATGTTGGGTTATGCTGGCACTATCTGATACAAATGACTGAGCATGATGCTTTTCCAAGTTAGTTTTTAATTATTACCAATAATAGGTAATTGGAACAAAATTTTTATAATCCCTGCTAGTTACAAAGGGCTGATTTCTCAAGTTCTGAATCAATTTCTTGGCTCTATAAAGTCTCTAACAACTGGTGATTATTATTATTATTATTGGATTGTGATTAAGAATAAAGTTGAGATCATTTCGGAGTTCCACAGGGACTAATTCCAGGTCTGTTTTTGCATTCCGTAATTTAGAAGTATGCCCAATCATAAGCACAACTTTAACCAAGATCAAACCTTTATCTCTTGTAGTTAAGCAAACACACTCCCATGTTTTAAATCTATAAACATTTGTAGACCAGACATAGAAGAACTCTCACCCTGGACATCAAACAGGAAATCTGAATTTCTGAACTCTAACTAATCAAATGAAACACCACCAGAAGTCAAATCTTTCCACATCTGAAAGGCCTCATCTTAATCATCTTCAATCATGCACACCGAACTCAGAAACTTCAATCCATATGCAGCCAAAGGCCTAAGAGAGGTCAATGTCGAGTCCTGACCGAGTCCTCAGCAAGACACGGTCAAGCAAGCACGTTCCACAGACTCACCACATTACACACACACACTTGTGTTAACATTTGTTCTTCTTTACAGTCATGTACCAACAAAAATGTGGGAAAAGAGGGGGGGGTTGGGGGATGAATATTTTATAAAGAAGCAGCAGCTTTATTTCTACCCGGTCTGGCCTGGAGGGTCATGTTTGCATAACGCTCATAAATATTGATGAGGCATGTTTCAGGGATTTGGTAATTGGCTGAATTTGATTACATCAAGGGTGTTCAGGGGTTTCCTGAAATGGAGCTGCTGTCCAGCTGTGCGGGAAAGAGCAGGTAAGGGCTGGAACGTCTACCATTCCTGCTGGTTTTCTACCAGTAGGACGTCACCAGCCTACTCATCCATGCTGGGGATTCCACGTGGGTGGAGAGGCAGGTGAGGAGCTATGAGGAGCGTTCGGTAACCAGAAATATCTTTTACTACAACAATGGAAATGGACCAGAGTGGATTCTCAGCTGTAAAAAATGATCAAATTTAGCGATGTGAATACACGAGTTACATGAGATTGAAACTAAAACTGCACAAAATGTAAGCAAAAAGGTCAGACAAATAAAATAACAAAAGAAGAAGTTCCAAGACTATGGACAGGGACATCAGACATGACGCTGGGCTGAGTTGTTACTCTTCTAAAATCAACAGTAAAAGTCCTGGCAAAATGAAGAGACCACAGTTATTCAGACGAGCAGTCTGAGACAAGCAGTGAGAACTTCAGCGTCAGTTAATCAGCACCCAACGGCCAGTGTTAATACACAACCTTCAAAATTAAGAACCACGTAGATAGGTGACATTCAGAAAATGGAACAAAACCATCTACAATTGCTGGTCTGTCACGTGACTTTGCACTTTGCATTCTCACAGCCGATTGCAGCACCAGGAGAGTGGCAGCCAATCGGATGTGATTAATGATGTCTGAGTGAAGACCAAACACAGGACTTCAGCATAAGCCAACGGCATGATACGGGTCACCCTACAGGCACCGTCCCACCCTGCCATGAGAAGCGGTGTGTGTGTGTGTACGGAACGGAAAGTATTCAGAACCCATTACAACTTTTCTCATTGTTTCACCATTTGATAAAAACATTTACATTTACATTTCCTCATTAATGTACCCACAGCACCCCATATTGACAGAAAAAAACAGAATTGTTGACATTTTTGCAGATTTATTAACAAAGAAAAACTGAAATATTACATGGTCCTACGTATTCAGACTCTTCGCTGTGACACTCATGTATTCAACTCATAACACACAACATTTCTGTCCATTTCTTCTGATCATCCTTGAGATGGTCCTACACCTTCATTTGAGTCCAGCGGTGTCTGATTATACTGGCTGGACTTGGTTAGGAAAGCCACACAGCCATCTTTATAAGACCTTACAGCTCACAATGCAGGTCAGAACAGGATCATGAGGTCAAAGGAACTCCGTGAAGAGCTCAGAGACAGAATTATAATACTTAATCGGAAGACATTTGGGATGGGCTGAACACTTCCTAGAGCTGGGGACTTTGTGAGAGGGGTTAAGATGAGCCCCAAGATCACTGTGGCTGAGCTCTGGAGATGCAGTGGGGAGATGGGAGAAAGTTGTAGAACGTCAACCCTTCAAGTCAACTTCTTCACCAATTGAGGTTTTATGGCAGAGTGGCCTGACGTCCTGCATGAAGTCCTGCATGCTAAAAGACACCTGAAGGACATTATGATGGTAAGAAATAAGATTCTCTGGACATTTTGGCATTAATTCTGAGAGGTATATGTGGGGGGAAAGAAACAGGCACTGCTCATCACCTGTCCAATACAGTGCCAACAGCAAAGCATGGTGGTGGAGCATCATGCTGTGGGGGTGTTTCGCAGCTGCAGGGACAGGACAAAAATAGCAGCTTTTTGCAAAAATGGCAGCTTTTCTGTCAATATGGGGTGCTGTGTGTACATTAATGAGGAATTAAATGAATTTAAACGATTTTAGCAAATGGCTGCAATATAACAAAGAGAGAGTTTGAAGGGGATCAGAATACCCACTGAATGCTCCCACATGTTCTGTGTGGCTGGCTGTGTTTTTGTGTCCCTACCAGCTCCACCCACCATTTGATAATTGGGACCTCAGACAGTGTTTGGCAGGTGATCAGGGTCCCCAGAGATCTGCAAGGAGCTCTGTTGGGGATCTCGTTCTCGTACATAGTGATAGGCCCCTTGTCGTTGATGTGCCCTTTTTTGTTAACTCTGGACCACCCCTTCCTTTACGCTGTGCAGTGTTGTGTAGTACATTGTACAGCCACTGTGAATAAAAGCACTGTTTGTACGTTCTTCACCCACAGATGTAAGGACGTGTGTATAAACCTGGTATGAAGGTCCTGCTTGCTCACGTGTGGAACAGCGGGTCTCCTCTCTACACCCCTGTCTCGTTTCTTGACCCGTAGACTTAAGGACGTGTGTATAAGCCTGGACTGAAGGTTCTGCTTGCTCACATGTGGAACAGGGGGTCACCTCCTCTCTACACCCTTGTTTCGTTTCTTGTCCCCCAGACGTAAGGACGTGTATATAAGCCTGGTCTGAAGGTCCTGCTTGCTCGTGTGTGGAACAGGGGGTCTCCTCCTCTCCACACCCTTGTCTCGTTTCTTGTCCCCCAGATGTAAGGACATGTGTGTATAAGCCTGGTCTGAAGGTCCTGCTTGCTCACGTGTGGAACAGTGGGTCTCCTCTCTACACACCTGTCTCGTTTCTTGACCCGCAGACGTAAGGACGTGTGTATAAACCTGGTCTGAAGGTTCTGCTTGCTCGCGTGTGGAACAGGGGGTCACCTCCTCTCTACAACTTTGTCTCGTTTCTTGTCCCCCAGACGTAAGGACATGTGTGTATAAGCCTGGTCTGAAGGTCCTGCTTGCTTGCGTGTGGAACAGGGGGTCTCCTCTCTACACCCTTGTCTCGTTTCTTGTCCACCAGACGTAAGGACATGTGTGTATAAGCCTGGTCTGAAGGCAGGGAGTTGTCTATCCCGAGGCTGGACACTCAGACCTGAAGGCGTCATTGTCAAGTGTGCATAATGCCGCCTCCGCAGCAGAAGTTACTCACGGCGGTGAAGTCGCGGTGGTGGCACTCCTGGCCCTGGAAGCGGCAGTAGAGCATCATGTCCCGCAGGTCGTGGCTGACACGCTCGGTGAACTCGTGCATGCTGAAGGGCTTGGGCCGGTAGCCGCTGAAGTTGGCGCGCTCCGACAGGAAGTCCAGGACATGCGGCTCGGCCAGGTGCGGCTCGGGGACCTGCAGGTGAACGTCCAGCAGCTCCAGCAGCTCGCCGGCGTGGTACAGGTCGTTGCGGCTGAGCCGGGTGAAGCGGTAAACGTTCAGGTTGCAGAAGGTGACCACCGGGAACACCAGGCTGCCGGACGCCACCGCGTCCACGCTGGTGACGTGCGGGTAGGACAGGAAGTAGGACAGGCGCTCGAAGCTCTCCAAGGCCAGCAGGAGGATGCTGGCCAGCAGGGCGGAGCTCCAGAGCAGCCGGCGGGAGGTGGCAGGGTGGCCCAACCCGAAGGGGAAGATGAAGCGCAGGCCATGCAGAGTGCTGCGCTGGGCGAAGGCCGACCAGGAGGACAGGAGGCCGATGCTCAGGGACGCATCTGCCCCGCTGCTCCGGCTGCCGGCACTGTCACAACCGTCCTTCGGGTCCATCGGGACGGTGGCTGGACGCTCACACACCTGAGAGGAGAGAGAGAGGGAAGTTCAAGATTTCAAGAACACAGGAACCCCAGAGAGAATAACCAGAGGATGAGAGATGGCAGAAGGTGACAGATTGTGGCCAAGGGACGTCCTGAACCCCCAGATCCCCCCGGAGACCCTGACCGGAGACGGGCGGAATCCACAGGTAACCACACACTCACACACACACACACACACACCACACAGCGAATAAGTAACACACCTCACGTGCAGCCTAGCGATGTGACATCCGGCTGTGAGCGTGCATTCGTGCGGGGTGTGTGTGTCCGTGTGAGAGGGAGAGAGGGAGAGAGAGAGGGAGGGGACGGGATGGGAAGGGCCAGAGATGCCACCGCCGTGGAGTCCAAATCGAGCGTCAGCGACATTCTCAGCTCCCGAGCCGATCCATCCTCCCGCGCCGCCTCCAGCCCTCCGTTTTCCCGCGTATCCACGGCGACAGTGGACGGCACACACACTCCACAGCCAGAGAGAGGAGGAAGGAGGGAGGGAGGGGGAGAAAAGAGAGGGACTCGCAGCACAGACACACACACACACACACACACACAACCTCTCTCTCTCTCTCTGTCTGCTCTGAACAGGGCAGATGTCCAGGTTCTGTGTACAGTATGTAATATGTGTGTGTGTGTGTGTGAGTGTGTGTGTGTGTGTGTGTGTGTGTGTGTGTGAGGGAGAGAGAGACATGGGAGATCGAAATGTCAGTGATTTTTGCAACGTTCCATTTGAGACGTGCATGCGCAGGATAGGCAGAATCACCGTGGTGATGAAACGGTGACGTCTAGATGACGGAATGGACCCATGGGTGGACGCCGCTGTTTGGTTCCAGTTCACATGCTGCCGCCTAGTGGCGTGGATATTAATCGCGCGTCTCACAGTTATTTCTTTTGGTGACCCTGTCTGTCTTCCTGCCTGTCTGTCTGCCTCAAATGCTACTTGTTTATGTGACCCAGTGTGACCCACGGTCGCTTTATGTCGGTATGTAACGTTGTTTAAACATTCCACGTAGCACCAGGTTCCGGAGAAACATTATTTTGTTTCACGATGCACCATCTAACATGTATGTACCTGAAATGACGATAAAGTTAATCTTGAACTTGAATTTTTCATTATTCATTTTTGATTTTCTGTTTAAACGTATGCAATTGGAGAAATAATGGAAGGATGACAAATTCTATTGTGACTAATAAAATTATTATTATATAAGATGTATTATTAAATGGTAATTAAATTAGTGTTTATTTGTACTCATTTCATAAATTCACAGGGACAGCAGCAGGAAAAATGAATTACATTCCGCCTGGTACCTAATTAAAACAATTGCTGGAGATGTTTAATTAAGTCAAATTAATTTTAGCACACTGCAGCCTCAGGCTAAAACCCTCTCTTAGGAATTGTGCATGAAACTGCGCAAACAATCCAGTAAAGTGCAACCAGTTTCTTGTACAATATCTTTTTAATAAGTATTTCGAGCAAAGAAATCTATTGCCACTATTCCCACCCCCTTTATGTCACCCCATGCCCTGCGCTCTCATTGGCTTTCATTCAGCATTATCCAAAAAGCCTTTCCCCCCCCCATATGCAGACTGACATTATTAATTTGGACGGGGTGTAATAATCTGGTGTTAAACCCGAGAAATGGGGAACCCTGATGAGGAATGGAGAGCAGGGGACCCCTGGCTTTCTTGGGATGTTCATTGCCGTTGCGGCTGCAGCAGGTCGTGGAGGTTTTTCAGTGATAGATGCTGATAAATATGCCTTTTTTTTTTGTTCTTTTTTTTTGCACATTTCTCCACAAATACAAGACACACAGGATGATGAAATACACGTACATCTGCACTGAGGTAGAAACATGTTTTCGTCACATATTTTATTGACATTTTGATCATTTCCCTTTAGTTTGGTACAACTGTAGTGGGAATGCATACGGAACATACGTTTTTTTTTTTTTTTTTTAGACATAATAATTATTTACACAAGAAATAGCTTCAGAAAAAAAGTGCATGACACTGGAAAAGTGGAATCAGGGTTATAAAATGTCAGTCATCCTCCCAGGCTGTGTTGTCATGGTGATCAGCGCTTGTCCTGTAAAACGTTGGTTTGGGTCAGGTGTAGATCTCCACAGGTAACTCGCCCAGGAGGTCATCAAGGTCATCTGGAAACAAACAAAAACTCACAAAACAGTTGTCACGTGTTCTGATACCTACATTTCAGCTGGGCAACACGAACACACACACACACCAGAGTACCCACCTGCATCCCACACACTCTCCTCTTTACTCTCCTTGTCTTGATTCTCCTGCGGGGTGGAGATCTCTGCCGTTTCTTCTGCTTCCTCCTCAAAGAGCAGCTCCATGTTAGACACGGGTACTTCTTCAGCCCTGGATGCCTCCTCGGGTAATTACGTTCACAAGCGAGCACAAAGATTAGAAACAAAATCAATAGGGTCATTTCAATAAGTTGTAGTAATGCCATAGCAGAGTTCTGCTACCCAGCAAACCAAACTAACGCCCCCCCCCAAAAAAACAAACTGTGCACGGCTAACACCCCACCCTCAAACCAAACTGTGCACAGCTAACATCCCCCAAACCAATCTGTGCACGGCTAACGCTCCCCCCAAACCAAACCCAAACCAAACTGTGCACGTCTAATCACACACCATAGATTGCATTCTGTAATTTTTTTCATTTTTGGTCTACTGACCAGGGAATGCTGGGATAGCGGTTTGGAAGACTGTAGGCTGCCGTCGGGGGGGTAGATCCTGAGCAGGTTGTTGGGTGTGATGTTCAGGTAGTGATTCCGATGGGAGGGAGAGAAAACCCCCACCTTCCAGATTATTAAAAATGTTTAAAAAGGTTTGTGTGTGTGTGTGTGTGTGTGTGTGTGTGTGTGCTCGAGTGTTTGTGCGTCTGGTGACGCAGGTGACTGTTCAGAACCTCCTCACCTGTTTGAGGAGCAGCACAGCTCCAGGCTTGAGGTCCACCTGTCGCTCCTCTAGGAGGCACCGATGGACAGTTCCCTGAATCTCACCTGGAGACATATGAGCAGGAGTCTGAACGAGTCTCACCTGCACCCAGGTCAGACCCGGGCCTGTTCAGGCCATGTGGGAGGGGCTTATTCACCTGTCGGGTCTTTGAACACAGCCTTGGCGTCGGCGTGGGTGTGCAAGAGCCTCTTCAGCACCACTGCCATGTTGGGGACCTTATTGTGCGTCAGCTGTCTGAGGGCCGCCTGGCGGAACAAAAAAGTTCTTAAAATCACGAACTCTGATGGGGTACCAACTTAAAAGCTTCGTTGTTAAAATTAATGAAGTGATTGAGCCCCGCTCACAAAATCTTCCACCCACCATCATCCAGAGGTCCTACATCTAAATCCTAATGAGAGAAAAGAATGGGGTGAGGGAGGACCAGCACCTTGCGAAGCACCATGACAACGCTGTACGAGTGGAGGAAGCAGGATGGGTTCCTCTCGTCCAGTCCCATTTCAGCCTTCATCGCTGCCCAAGCGCCGCCATTGAACTCCTCTTCCTCAGAACCCTGAGAGCTGGGAATCTGTGCAGCAGAGGGGGGCGGGAGAATATGAAATGGATCGTGACTAGTTAAATATTTACCTAAAACAATTCTGCTTAAATATTTTACAATGTTGTGTGTGTGTACCTCACTGCGAAGTCGAGCAACAGCACCATGAGCAGGAGTCTGTGGAACGGACACCACAACTTCATCCAAACTTTGTCCACAGAGCTGCGTAAGAAGCGAGAAACAGGATGTTTTATTCCACAGACAGATGGACAAAAAAAAAATTTAAATCTAAAAGTAAATTTCAACAACTTAAAAATCCTTCAGTTCTGAATATGTTGCCATATTCACTGATGTTCACTGTTACATTAAAAGGTCACATATTTATAGTACCATTAAAATGCATAAAGAACATCATCGGTTAAAAACTAAAGTAAATATGGGGTGATTACGATCGCTTTTCTATATGAAAGGTCCCCTGACTTCAACATTTTTTTTTGCTTTTATATCGGTCTAATTCCAAAATTCAGCCGTGGCCACTTAGATCCAGTCCCACAATGAGCTTTCCCCAGGACGCGTCTGTAGCTTTAAATGCTAATGAGGAGGAGAGAGGCGGCACTGGACGGAGCAGTGGTCCCGTAATCAGAAGGTTGCCGGTTCGAATCCCGATCCACCAGGGTGCCACTGAGCAAAGCACCGTCACCACACGCTGCTCCCCGGGCACCTGTCATGGTCACTAATGGAGATGGTTAAATACAGAGGACACGTTTCACTGTGTGCTGTGCCACTGTGTATCACAATGACGATCCTTTCACATTCTCACACCATCCACAATGTTTGGCACAGTCACAGTAAATTGTTTCATTAAATTAAACAATTTAATTAACACGCTGTTTTTTTTTTTTGTTTTTTTTTACATCCAATCATCAAGCAACTGCAATGCTGCACACGGAAGCCACAAGGTGACCTTTCCCCTTATGACAAATTCCAGATCCGACCGTCTGAGCTGCCGCTCTCTGAAACACTCTTTACACCTATCGCCATTTCTAGCCACTGCAGGACCGCAGACAGGCCAGAGGAACTTGTAATAATGTTCAATCATCTCACAGAGTCACATTGTCATGTCAGGGGACTTTTAACATTTACAGTATTTACCAGACGGCCTTATCCAGAGCAACTTACAATCAGTATTTACAGGGACAGTCCCGCCTGGAGACACTCATGGTTAAGTGTCCTGCTCAGGAGGTTTGAACCTGTCCTACCCACTCGGCCACCACCAGCCCGGTCATGGCTGCCCGGTAAGAGTTGAGGTAGAGCTGATTGTGTTACATACCTGCTGGGGCAGGAGACCTGCTGGTCCAGGAAAGCGGCGGGTTTTGGGGACAGGGAGGTGGGGACGTGGACTCCGGGGTCCCTTTTTGGAGGCAGATACCAGCTGGACAAGATGGTTGGTCAGTAGAGGAGTGTTGAGGGGACGGAGGGAGAGTGCTGGGGGAATGGTTTGGAAGAGAGGCGCACTGCTGCCCCCCCTTGGCCACGGTGTCCCCTGAGATGTGGATCTGACCATCCTGGGCGTGGCTGGACTGCAGGCTGGGACAGGAGTGTTCCTGGGCGAGCTGAAGCTGGCTCGTGGTGCTGGAGCTCTGAAACGTGAGATGGGAGTAGAAGGCGGCCCATGAGCCCCTACAGAAGGTCGCAAGTGTTTGGCCAAGGAGGGCATGGTCACTTCAGCGGGACGCTTCAGGGCAGATTTGAAGCTGGATGAAATCCCAGCTTCTGACTCCATTTCATCCAGGTCGGCCAGGTCCACATCCCAGTCATCAAACTCCTCAGAAGGCAGGACGGTAGACGACGGTGGGCCGGCCGGCTGCCGTAGGAGCTCCTCACTGGACCCCAGGGGAGGGACCGGGTTTGAGGGACCCGCCAGACCCTCCGAGGCAGAGGCCAAGGCATCTGGATTCGGACCAGAGGTGGAAGGCGGACGGAGGCTATCGGTCCGGACGTGGGAGGCGGCGCCAGGAACGGACTCAGGCTCCACAGTCACCGTCCAATCAGCGTCTGACAGGACCTGAGCGGAAGAGGAATTATGAGAGCAGTGTGGGTCCAGCAGAACTTATAACGTGGCGCGGCCCAGCTCACCTCGTCCAGGTCTTCTCCAGCACCGAAGAGTCCGGTCCACCTGCCGGCCTACAACACACATGCTGGAAATGTAGACTCTCCAACAGTGTGTGTGTGTGTGTGTGTGTGTGTGTGTGTGTGTATATAAAAGCGTGTGTGTGTGTGTGTGTGTGTGGGGGGGGGGGGTCTGTTCATGTCTCTATGTGTGTGTGTGTGCGTGTGTGTGTGTGTGTGTTTGTTTTTTTTTTGCGACTCACCATCGTTTCTATTTGAATACCATGAACATCAATCCCCATAAAATCGCGGAAAGGGGGCGTCTGGTTCCATCTGACGAGGTTTAAAAGGTTTAGTTAAAATTAATATAAATTAAGAACTTTACTTTTAAAAAATCTCCTTCTTACGTGCGATCACAGCTGCGTGATTAAACGCTGCTTGGCGCCGACATGTTCGAACAGAACGTCGTGACGCGATGACGTCAACACACGTTCTTCTTCGTTCTCGTCCGTATTTGCTTGTTATGGCGGGCGATGGCGCTGTACCGCCCCCTATCGAAAAGGAATGTAAGTGGCGCCTTAAAAAATCTTAATCTTTCCTCTACCCCCATATATATTCAGACATATATTTTTTTTTAATCCTCTACAAGACATAGTGTCAGTCCTAAACATAAAACATAAAACATTGAAACATAAAATTAACATGCAACATGCTAATGGTTTTTAAAACAAACTTTCCATGAATAAAGTGCTGCAAAATGTGGCATGGCAATAATCAAAAACCGAATGAAATGTTTTTATTGTCACATCACATGGACAAAATCCCAGCTTCTGATTCTATTTGTGCCAAACCCTCCTCCAGGTCAGCCAGCAGAGTTCACATCACATGACACCGATACACAGTTACAGAGCACGTGAGTGAAATTCTTCTCTCAGCCAATAAACATATACGTATAGAAATTAGAAATTGTATCTTTGTATGTAGAAGCATAACTAATAGACATGTACAGAAATATACGTACAGTTATCTATACAAATACGTATCAAATTTCATCAAATTACAAAGGCACAAAAATATAAAACAACATTAAAAACACACAAAAATGTGTTTATCTGCTGATTGACAGTAACTGTTCTATATTATTATATTATTTACAGAATTACACAGTGTCTTTGTGTGTCCCCCTCTGCCACCCAGGTTAAAACCCTGAGTGTCTCCAGGGGGGACTGTCCCTGTCAGGGCGTCCAGTAAATGCAGCGTCGCCCGCTGCTGGATTCTGGAACTGCAGCTGCGTTCCTCACTATAAATACTCCAGGGTCCTCTCCTAAAAAGGTGTCCTCACTCAGTCACTGGAAGGACACAGGCTCCCCCTGCTCACGAGGAAAAGAGATTGGTGAGTTATCGGTTGTCCCTATTTTCTTGTTCGCTTATTACAAATGACAATGACATACATGGTGACACTTCCAAGCTGCATCTATATTCATCCGGAAGTTCTTCGCCCGTTGTAGACGGCGGGGGACGCCTGTGTTGCCATGTCACGGGACACGTTTCCATTTACATCAGCCTCTCTGCGCTCGCTGAGGCTGGAACGGGAGATGCAGGACTGGGAGGACGCCCGGCGGGACCTGGCTCACCGTAGGGCGATGACACGGGGACCCCTGGCCGCCGCACCCCGGTCCCAGGGCGGGGCCAGGGCCGACAAGATCCAGGAAGTCAGGCTTCCCACCCAGCTTCGCTGCAGGGACCCGGCCGTCCACAACACCTTCACGTGTGGGGACATGAGGGGCGTCTACGCTGTGCTCAAAGAGCCAGGCATGGTCAACGCGGTGATGGAGACCGTCCAGGAAGAGATGGTGTGGGCGCCGGAGATGGGTAACGCAGCGTCCACTTACGTTCCTGCCACGAGGCCCGGCATGAAACCCTGAGGTCAGAAGCCCTGTCTGTGTCGGTGCAGGTATGTGGACACTGTCCTCCAAAACCAAGCAGACGTCGGCGCTGCGCCTGGCAGCCGGCGGGGGGCACACTGGCTGCGTGGAAGAGCTGCTGTTTCGCGGGGCCGAGGCGGACGCCGACCCGGGCGGGCGCACGGCGCTGCACGACGCCTGCTCGGGGGGACACCCGGCCTGCGTCCAGCTCCTGCTGTCCCACGGCGCCGACCCCGACCAGCTGGCTGTGGACGGCAGCGCGGCCCTGCACCTCTGTTCCTCACCAGACACCCTCCAGTAAGTACATGTAAGAACTGTCAGTACCTGGCCGCCGTCCATCTGAGACACAGCAGCACAGCACACGGTGCACACAGTGAAACGTGTCCTCTGTATTTAAACATCACCCTGAGTGAGCAGTGGGCACCATGACAGGCGCCCGGGGAGCAGTGTGTGGGGACGGTGCTTTGCTCAGTGGCACCTTGGCAGATCGGGATTCGAACCGTCAACCTTCTGATTGTGGGGACGCTTCCTTAACCGCTAGGCCACCACTGCCGAATTCGGACCTTGTGCTGTTCTTGTTGAGAAGGTGTTTATACGGGTCCGTTCTCTGCTTTCCAGATGTGCAGAACTGCTTGTGAGTGGAGGTGCCGATGTAAACATCTCCAGTCGGGACTCCAAACTCACGCCCCTCCACGTGGCGTCCCGTCACGGACTGGAGCAGCACGTGGAGGTCCTGCTCGCCCACGGCGCGGACGTGTCTGCCCAGAACCGCGAGGGCGAGACCCCTCTCAACGCAGCCTGCGCCGGGGCGGAGCGGGCCACAGAGGCCGGCCGCTACCTCCGCGTGGTGCAGAGGCTCCTGGGCGCGGGGGCGGACCCCGGCAGGGCGGGCAGGAAGCAGCACACGCCCCTCCACAACGCCTGCGGCAACTGCAGCCCCCGCATCGCTGAGCAGCTGCTGCAGCACGGGGCGCCGGCGGACGCCGGAAACTGCCTCGGCTACACGCCCATGGACTGCTTACTGCAGGTGTGGATGCAGCTCATAATCCATGCGTCACGGTGCATGGCCGCGGCGTCATTATTACATTTACAGCATTTACCAGACGCCCTTATCCAGAGCGACTTATAATCAGTAGTTACAGGGACAGTCCCCCCCTGGAGACACTCAGGGTTAAGTGTCTTGCTCAGGGACACGATGGTAGTAAGTGGGGTTTGAACCTGGGTCTTCTGGTTCATAGGCGAGTGTGTTACCCGCTAGGCTACTACCAGCCCATTATGACGCTGCTGGGCGGTTTTCTGGGTAAAAAGTTGTGCCGGTAATGACTGATCTGAGTACAGCGCCACTCCGAGTTGGAGTTCGGCCTCGTCCACACGGACGTTCAAAATAAATACCCTCTGAACACCATTTGCATTCTTGCTGAGCTTTGTAGTTTACATTTTACATTTACAGCATTTACCAGACACCCTTAACAAGAACGACTTACAACCAGTAGTTACAGGGACAGTCCCCCCCTGGAGACACTCAGGGTTAAGTGTCCTGCTCAGGGACACGATGGTAGTAAGTGGGATTTGAACCTGGGTCTTCTGGTTCATAGGCGAGTGTGTTACCCACTAGGCTAATAACATAGAAAACCGCCTGGTTCATACGTCTGGGTGAACGAGGCCTTAACTCATCTCACTGGCGTATTTGGAAATGGAATGTGAAGTCTTGTAGAAAAAATGGAATCGTGTCGTGAGACCATGACAAAAGCGGCGGTGGGAAACCAGGTCTGATGACGAGTGACACTTTTCTAGGTCCTGGAAGAGCACCCTGACCAGCAGCCAGAGGCCATCGCGCGCTCTCTTCTAAACTACGGAGCCAGGCCTGCCCCACCCAAGGTTTGCTCTGCATGCTCACTCTCAACAAAAGATCTTTAACGAATGTGAGGATGTTAACCAGCTAGTCGTGGGCCGTCCTGTCTTGTTACACCGCCTTTGTCTCTGAAGAGGCCATAATAAGCATTACTTCTGATGCTCCGTAGGATGAGGCTGAAGGCACCACTGCAGGACGTGAGGTGTTTGTTAGGTGTCTGCAGACACATTTCCTTGCTTATTACGCTTCATGGTGAAACACTGGCCCCTATTGGCTGGATTTTTTTATGTTACCCGTTGCTCCTTTTGCATGTGAATGTTCCCCATTCCTAAACAGATGCTGAAGCTGTGCATGCTCTCACCACCGGTGCTGGAGCTCATGCTGAACTGCTACCCGGTTGTCCCGTCCTGCGAGGACTGGATGGATCAGGTCCCAGAGGAGCTTCTCCAGGTCGGTGTCCTACTTTCGCAGTGAATGTTTTTCGCCGAAACTCCGGTGGCTCACCTCCACCTCTGACCTTCAGGAACACAGGCCTCTGTTCGAGTCCATCAGGCGGATGAGCCTGCAGCCGCGGCTCCTGCAGCACTTGTGTCGCTGCTCTCTGCGCCGCCACTGGGGGAGTCGCTGCCATTCGGCAGTCAACACCATGAACATCCCAGCTTCACTGAAGAAGTATCTGTTGTTATGTCCGGAGGGAGCCATTCGATGAATGTTTTTATTAATTCAGTTATATCTGTAAGTGTGGGTTATGCAGATGTTTGGATTGTATTAAATGTACTAAACAAAATCATATCTTTCATGCATAATGGTCCCTACACTGAACAGGCCTAGCGGTTAAGGAATCAGAAGGTTACTGGTTTGAATCCCAATCTGCCAATGTGCCACTGAGGTCACCTTGATGAAGGTGCCGTCCCCACACCCCAGGTGCCTGTCATGGTGCCCACTGCTCACCAAGGGTGACGGTTAAATGCAGAGGACACATTGCCTCACAATGACAACCACTTCACTTAGACTAAAATAAAATGTCCTTCTACAGTGAACATCAATTAGCGACAATGATCATATCATTTAAAAAATGTGTCCTGTAATAAAAGTACTTTCAGTAACAGTGAGTCAGGGGCCAAAGCTGAGTAGTGGCAGTAGTTATGTTCCTTAAATGTAATTTTGAGGTGCGAGTTTCATTTTTATGTGCACTGTATGCAAGCCGAGATGAAAATAAAGTTTACTTTGACTTTGAAATAAATCAGTCGTCATCAATATTTTGCTGTTTAATAGTTTCCACACAATATACAGTGGTGGTGGTAGCCTAGCGGGTAACAAACTGGCCTATGAACCAGAAGACCCAGGTTCAAATCCCACTTACTACCATCGTGTCCCTGAGCAACTTATCCCTGAGTGTCTCCAGGGGGGGACTGTCCCTGTAACTACTGATTGTAAGTCGCTCTGGATAAGGGCGTCTGGTAAAGGCTGTAAATGTAAAACGTTAATATATAACATCAGTCATTAATTGTGACTCTGGCCAGTTTGTTGAAATGCATGTTGACCTCTAAACGGTTTAACCCGATTGAAAGTAGCACGTCAGTAAACAAACCGACTGCGCATGTGCTGCTGACGTCACGCGTCGACGTCACGTGTTGATGTGACAGCAGCAGCTCCGCCGCCTCCGCCACCGCCGCCGCCGCCATGAACTGAGCGGATCCGGGCTCTCGGTCGTCTCTCCACCTCTCGCTCTCGGTGTTTCGGGGGATTCGGTGAGTCGGAAGCGCCGCGGACCTCCGGGGCGTCCCAGTCGAACTCAGGCGGTTAATAATTATTCTGTAATGTGTCGAATCCGCCGCTGATCCGGGATCAGATGCCGCCGTCCGCGTTGGAAACGTCTCGATTGTCCGGCAGAAGACGAGGTGAAGGACACCGTCGGAGCTGCTGACCTGTTGTTCCCCTCTGCAGGCATCTGCTGGGCGGCCATGGCCCTGTGCGCGCTGACCATGCTGGACGGCGTCGGGGACGAGGCCACTGCTGTCGGCGGGGTGGTGCTCCTGGCCGTGGCCTTGGTCCTGGCCTGGCTGTCCACTCACGTGGCTGAACGCGGGGACCACATCCTGGGGACGATACTGACGGTGGGAGCCCACGCGTCCCTCATCGGCCTGGGCGGCCGGGACAGCTACGCCGGGCTGCCCTCCGGGCCGGACGCCGGCGAGCAGCCGGACGCCGCTTCCCTGGCCGAGGACAAGCCCGAGGACGCGGAGGAGGGCGAGGAGGGAGCAGGAGGAGAGGAGCAACTCCTGGACATCCAGCGGTCACAGAGGAAGCGGCAGAGATCCCCGGAGCTGGACGAGGACGACGAAGAGGAAGAAGAGGACGAGGACGATGAGGGGGACGAAGCTGCCAGTATCACGGTGCGCCTGAAGTACCTGAACGACACTGAGGAGCTGGCGGTGCTCCAGCCACACGACACCGTGGGCCAGCTAAAGAGGTGCGAAGCTCCGCCCATTTCAGGGTCACTGGGGTCAAGGTCGATAAGTGTCACTCAAGTTTTAATGACTGTACGGAAGTATTTGGAAATGAAAACTCAGCAACTTAACTCAAAGTAACCAAAATATTCTCCTAATATGAAAGTGAAGGTGACGTGATTGTCATTGTGAAACACCGCAGCGCAGCACATGGTGACACGGTGAAACGTGTCCTCTGTATTTATGACAGGCGCCCGGGGAGCAGTGTGTCGGGACGGTGCTGTGCTCAGCTCGGGATTCGAACCGGCAACCTTCTGATTACGGGGCCGCGTCCTAAACCGCCAGGCCGCCCCTTATTGAACAATGTTGAGCCTTTTATTTTCAAGCCGGGTACAGAACGGCAGTTGTGATCCCAATAACCTCCAATAGATTATTAGAGGTTATTCTAACAGAGAATTGAACATGGCTGATAGTAAAGAAAATTTCTCAAATGTCACGCATTTGAAGTGGAATTTCAGGAAAATTTCTCTAATTTCTCAACAATTCATGCCATTTTTACGTGATATTATGGAACGACGCCGTAGAGAACTGCTTTAAATGCGACAAATAAAGTGTTTCTGAATGAGAATATTGTAAATTGCATATCCGGTGTTCTAAAACCTTCATCTCCTCTCCTCCGCAGTAAGTACTTCTCCGGTCGGGAGCGTCACATTAAGCTCATCTGGCAGGGCCAGCTGCTGCAGGACCCCCGCCGCACCCTCCTGTCCCTCAACATCACCCACAACAGCGTGCTGCACTGCCACGTGTCCCCGGCGCAGGCCCCGAGCGACCCCGGCCCGGAGGAGGGTCCCCAGGCCGCGACCTGGAGCCTCCGCTCGGCGGGACTGGCGCTCAACTCCGGCAGCCTGGTGGTGCCCGTGTTTGTGGTGCTGCTCGCCGTCGTCTGGTACTTCCGCATCAACTACCGGCAGTTCTTCACCGCGCCGGCGACGGTGTCTCTGGTGGGGGTCACGGTGTTCTTCAGCTTCCTGGTCTTCGGAATGCACGGCCGGTGATCCTGGCTGCTGTGGACGGCAGAACTGCGGGACGGGCGCCGGTCTGGTCCGGACGCAGTCTTCGGATGGGGACGCGGCTGCGGGAAGAGGACGTGGACTCATGGCTCAGACGATCGCCGCCGTTCCTCTACATGATTTTATGGTTTCGATGCTTCTGCTGTAATAAATTAGGGCTGTAATTTAGCTTCTGAAAGTGAACCATCCTGATCTGGTTTGGCGCCTGTGGGCCAGTCCTGGGCCGCCAGTGGCCAGTAAGATGCAATTAAACATGATGCTTGTGTCGCTGCTGTACTGAAGGTCGAGTGAAATATAACTTCATTATCATGATGCTTTTTTCCATCACGGAGCTCCCTTTGTGTGTGATAACTCATAAAACCGAGCATAATTAAATGGTCATCCAGCGATCGCCTCTGTTCAGCACGTAGCAGTGCAGTAAAGTCAGTCTGCCTTTCACTAGCAATATTTCGACTTTGGGGCAGAACTGTGTGTATTTTCTGAGTTCTTAGCGGGGGTTTGGTGAATCTTGCAGAAAGTGTTCAGGCCTTAGTAAAAAAAAAAAATATATATATATATATATATATATATATATGGTTTATGTGTATTTTGTTGTGTTTTTTTTAAGATGGCGTCTACATTGCAATTAAGGTATTTCCTTTTGGTTCCTTCAGGACGGAAACATAATTTCATATTCTGTTAGTAATAAAACGGGAGGTTACATAACACTATATATCCATTTAGAATGATTTAATGGTTCATAACACTATTTTCAAATTAACCTAACAGGCAGAAGTCATGGGAGACATGTTTTTTTTTTATTCTGGGTTAATTGTCCCTTAATATGTAAATAACAATAATTTTTCTTCTTTAGCCAAAATTTCAAGCGGTTTGTCTCAATGGGCTTTGACAAGCTCTTCTGTTTACACACTCCACACTTTGATCTGCACACAAAGAAAAACGGAGAAATGTTGTGAAGGAGCAAGTCACCGTTGAACCCCTTTTCAGGGTAGAGTGAGCGTGAAGGAGTGAGTCGCAGTTGGACCCCTTTTCAGGGTAGAGTGAGCATGAAGGAGTGAGTCAGATTTGAACCCCTTTTCAATGTAGACTGAGCGTGAAGGAGTGAGTCACAATTGGACCCCTTTTCAGGGTAGAGTGAGTGTGAATGAGTGAGTCACAGTTGAACTCCTTTTCAGGGTAGAGTGAGTGTGAAGGAGTGAGTCAGAGTTGGACCCCTTTTCAGCGTAGAGTGAGTGTGAATGAGTGAGTCACAATTGGACCCCTTTTCAGGGTAGAGTGAGCGTGAATGAGTGAGTCCAGGGTAGAGTGAGTGTGAAGGAGTGAGTCAGAGTTGGACCCCTTTTCAGCGTAGAGTGAGTGTGAATGAGTGAGTCACAATTGGACCCCTTTCAGGGTAGAGTGAGTGTGAATGAGTGAGTCACAGTTGAACTCTTTTTCAGGGTAGAGTGAGTGTGAATGAGTGAGTCACAATTGGACCCCTTTTCAGGGTTGAGTCAGCGTGTGTGTGTGTGTGTGTGTGTGTGTATATATATATATACATGTACATTTGAAAGACTTGAGTTCAACAAGTACAGCTTTTTAAAGCATTATTATTGTAGCGGCGGATGCCGACCAACATGACAGTACCAACATGCTTTGTGCGTGTATGGTGACAAGTTTTTTTTTTTTTTTTTGTGGTAAAGGATAATTTCAGTGCATCCAAAACGTTAGAAGTAGACCAACCTCAGCATCCGTTTCCACGCTAATGGAAACCACACAGTGAGTCTATAAAACACGTTACATGCGGCGATAAATGTCCTGGTCCAGTGTCTACTCCCCATCTCCTTTCAGCCTCAGATCATCAGGCCAAGTTCAATTCCTTGAAACACGTGCACTTTTAATTTAGATTTTCTTTTTATTTTGTTTAATTTCAGCTCAGTGAAGCACTTTAAGCACCAACATGTTTCCAATAAGTTACTTTCTTGTAGAAGTGCGCTTCGAATAAACATGCAGACTCAGTTTCTTCTCCTGTGAACATCCTTCTCATTGTCTTATATCGCCCTCCAGGGCCACTTGGGACCTTTATCGATGAATTGGACACTCTCCTCAGCATTTTCTCCTTAGAAACCCCCCTAATTCTCCTTGGTGACTTCAACCTTCCATCAGCCAAACTCCAATCATCCTGCCTTCTTCCCCTTCTCCACTCTTACCTTGACCAACAGCAACATCTCTCCCACACACAAAGGAGGGAATGTCTTGGACCTGGTCTTCAGTCGTCCTTCTCCAACTTCTGACCTTTCTTCCACTCCCCTTCACATCTTTGACCACCACTTCCTTCACACTCACTGTACCTACAGGATCCACAACTGTCCCCCATCCATCCTTCATTCGACAAAACCTTCACACTGTCTCACCTTCATCTGTATCTTCATGCATTCTTTCACATCTCCCAATCTCTGATTCATTTTTCTCCTTACCTCTAGAGACAGCTACTAACTCTCTCCTCACCTCTCTTTCCCTTTGCATGGATCAACTCTGTCCTCTATCAACAAAACCCAAAAGGAATTCTCCCCCTGCACCCTGGCTCTCCGATACTCGAAGAGTACTTTGAGCAGCGGAGAGAAAATACAAGAAATCTCAGCTTGACTCAGACCTATTGCATTACCAGAATCTTCTGCGCAAATTTTCCACTAACCTCACTGCTGCTAAAACTGCTTTCTACAAAGCAAAACTAGAAGCCTCTGCCCACAACCCTCAAAAACTCCACAACATCTTCTCATCCCTACTCAACCCTCCATCTCCCACTGCCATGTTTTCCCTAACAGCTGATGATTTTCCAACTTCTTCACAGGGAAGATTGAAAAAATCTGTGAGACATTCTCCACCACAAATCCTACTCTACCCTCTGAAAATTCTCTAAATCAATACTCTAAATCAAATTTCTAAGCTCACATCTGATGAAATCATTCAGATAATATCTACAGGCAACCCAACCACCTGTCCACTAGATCCAATCCCTTCTGCAATGCTTCAAACCATCTCCCCTGACCTCATCCCTTTCATTTCTTATATCATAAACAGCTCAATATCATCTGGCCATTTACCATCTGCCTTTAAAACATCCAGGGTTCTTCAAATCCTAAAGAAACCCACTGCTGATCCTACAGACATCAACAACTACAGACCAGTTTTCCTCCTCTCATTTCTATCTTAAATCCTTAAGCGATGTGTCTACAATCAGCTATCACTCCATCTATCACAGAACAACCTCCTGGATCCTAACCAGTCTGGCTTCAGAACAGCTCATTCCACTGAGACTGCCCTTCTGGCGGTTACCGAGCAGCTACATGCGGCCAGATTGGCAAAACTGCCATCTGTACTTATTCTCCCCGACCTCTCTGCAGCATTTGACACCATTAACCACAAGAATCTCTTGTCAAGCCTGAAGAGGTTTGGAATTCAGGACTCAGCATGGCAGTGGTTTGCTTCCTACCTTGATGAGCGATCTTACTAAGTGACTTGGAAAGGATCCATCTCTGCCACACGTAGACTCTCCACTGGTGTCCCTCAAGGCTCGGTGCTAGGTCCTCTCCTTTTCTCCCTCTACACAAGATCACTTGGTGAGGTCATTTCCTCACATGGATTATCCTACGACTGCTATGCCGACGACACAGAACTCCTCTTCTCCTTTCCTCCCTCTGATCTACATGCTGCTTCCAAAATCTCTGCATGTCTAACATCTCGTCTCGGATGGCAACCCATCACCTCCAACTCAATCACACCAAAACTGAACTAATATTCATTCCAGCAGATTCTTTACCACATCAGGATCTTGCTATTTACCTGGACAACTCACAGCTCTCTCCTTCTACAACAGCCCGCAACCTTGGAGTAACAATAGACAACCAACTCTCCTTCTCGACTCACCTCAGCAACCTTTCCCGCTCATGTAGATTCCTTCTCTACAATATCAGACGAATCCGGCCTTATCTGTCAACCCAGGCCACCCAACCACTGGTCCAGTCCTTAGTAATCTCAAGACTGGACTACTGCAACTCCCTTCTAGCTGGTCTCCAACTATGCACCATCCGACCTACGTTCCCTCCACTGGCTCCCAGTTGCTGCACACATCAGATTCAAAATACTGATGCTGGCCTACAAAGCCAAACATGGAGTAGCACCATCCAACCTCACAGCCCTTATTACACCTCACACTGCACCTCGTATACTCCGAGCCTCCAGTACTGCTCGCCTGGTCCCTCCATCTCTGAAGGTAAAAGGAAGACGCTCATCTAGACTCTTCTCCATCTTGGCCCCTCGGTGGTGGAATGAACTTCCCCTCGAGGTCAGAACAGCTCAGTCACTGAGTATTTTCAAACGACAGCTCAAGACGTTCCTCTTTAGAGAATATTTAGATTAACTTGTAACCTTCTTATTGTCGAACTTGTGTACAGAATCTACAACAGAGTGAATAAAAAGATTGTATTCATAGTTGGGGTCCTAGTGAACCAGAATTGATCTCTTCATCGAGGGTAACTTGAAAGCACATTGAAAGCACAAGTAACTCTGGATAAGGGCGTCTGCCAAATGCCTTAAATGTAAATGTAAACAAATTGTGAACCAGATTCCACCAGAATTATTTACAAGTCAATGTTGCCTATATGGACATCAATTTAAAAAACTGTAAAACTGCGTTGTTAAATGCAAAGCAATTGAAAATTTGGTGCACCTGACCTTTGTGCAGTTAGTGGGGCGGTGATGGACACGGACCCGTAGTCGGAAGGTTGTGGGTTCGACCCCCGAGCTGCCAAGGTGCCCTTGATGACAGTACCGTCCCCACACACTGCTCCCTGTGCGCCTGTCATGGTGCCCACTGCTCGCCAAGGGTGACTGTTAAATACAGAGGACACGTTTTGTTGTGTCACTGTGTCCTGTGCTTCAATATGACAAAATTTTTACCTAAAAAATAAAGTAGGGTGCACCAGTGCAAAAACTTTGTCTAGAGTTGGACCCCTTTTCAGGGTAGAGTGAGTATGCAGTAGGTTTCAGGGCAGTTTAGTATAGTCTCCTACTCAGTAGCTTTAGTGAAAGAACTAAACACCCAAACACATGATGTCGATCAGTTCTAAATAGTTTTGAAGGTCGTTACCTGACCCATATAACTAAGGTTAGTGGGCCGCACAGGACATCACATAGAACATCACACAAAAGTCCATGTGTTCGTCTTCTTCCCATAGTGCATCCTGGTGTCGTGTCTCCCTGGGTAAGTGATACACAGGCTCCTGACCATCCACGTGATGGAAAAGAAAATGTGGTTCATCAGCAACATGTTAGGCTTTAGTGTTTACATGATGCTCACTTGGTACTTTTCTCCTATTGTCGAGTTTTGGGGATCTCGTAAAAACTGTAGCCTCGTTTTCAAGTTCTTGGCTCAACTCCTGATATAGTGTTGAGATCATTCTTTGCAAACCCTAGAAATGATGCCTGTGTAGAAATGATGCCTGTGTTCGAACATGTCTACACAGTTCCCTGGCACTGTCAAGGACATACCTCCTCAAGATGAAGATCTGAAGAATTGGGCAGGACAAGTCACAACACGGAGCTTCTCACTCAGCTACAATTTACATGTTCTGTCACGATCCGGTCCGAAATGGGGGTTACTCCGATCCGGGATCCGGACCGGAGTTTAGTTGTTGTCCTGTGTAATGTTCCCTAATCGTTTTCACCTGTGTTAATTGTATAAAGCTGCCCTGTTCGTTTCTGTCCGCTGTCAGGTCTTTGAAGTTATGTTCCGTGTTCACCAGTGTCTACGTCTCGGATGTCTCCCCTGTCCTGTGATTCACCATTAAACCCCTGTTCTGTGATGTCAGGTGAAAGCGTCCTTCATTCCTCGTCACTCTTTGTCCTCCTCTCCGTTCACCCGCCGCGTCATGCCCGCATGGACGTGACATGTTCTACAAATCCACAAAACATATTCCCTTTGAAGATGGCTTTAAAGACTGTACGTACTTGATGCCCCAACGAAGCACAGAAACAGAGATTAGGGGAAATCAGAGTTCTCTTCTTCTCTTTCCTCCCTAATTTTTAAAGGTTTAAAGCTATTTAAAGTGTGGTAATAAAATTTTTTTTAGGGTGGTAGTAGCCTAGCGGGTAACACACTCGCCTATGAACCAGAAGACCCAGGTTCAAACCCCACTTACCACCATTGTGTCCCTGAGCAAGACACTTAACCCTGAGTGTCTCCAGGGGGGGACTGTCCCTATCACTACTGATTGTAAGTCGCTCTGGATAAGGGTGTCTGGTAAATGCTGTAAATGTAAATGTTATGTATTTCTATGTTATTCTCTTCAGCCTCCCCATTTTTTATTTTTTTCTAGTTATTTACTCCCATTCATTAGCTGCTTCTGTCCATGTATTTTACTTTATTCTTCTTGTGTATATCTGTGTGTCCTTTTATGACTGTACAGCACTTGGGTGCAGTGGAACTGCTGTTAAAGTTGACTTGACCTGACTAAACCACTGAAACCAACACAACCTGAGAGAGAGAAAAATGAAAGAAAGAATAGAAATAAGAGTATTTTAAAGAATAGAAGTAAGAGTATATAACTACATATTAAAAAATATGCTGGAAATGTAAACTTTTATTCTATCAATAAATACACATTAAATGAAATATCCTGCAATAATATGTGGTTTACAATATTATTTAAATAAATTTGATATAATATTACTATTATTAACTATTACCACTATTACTAATACTACTATATCTTTATTACACTTTTTTTTTATTCTTTTCTCCTGTTACACCTCTTCCTCTTTAGTACTTAATTCTCACAACACACACACACACAGGCAGTTTGCTCTGACCACATCCTGCCCATACCTGCATCTTTTTCTGAGAAAAGCATGACATCCACTCGACAAAAAAAATCACTTCACTTCACTTTCCACGTAACTGCAACCTGTGTTAATAAATTAGAACGCATGCCTCAGTATGTCTGGGTAACATCAACCAGGCAACTCCCGGTTTATTGCGAATTTCAGTCTGTCTGAGATGCGTTGTGCGTTGCTCTCTTTTTGTGCAGTGTGTCTTTTGACACTTATATGTTCTTACTTGAACAGAGAGACGGGAGGAAGGCATTTCTTCACCTAAACCACTGAAACCAACACAACCTTACAGAAAAAAAGAAAGAAATGAAATGAATGAATTAAATACATATAAAAAATGCTGTAAATGTAATGTTTATTCTATCAATAATTACCACATTAAATTAAATATCTTGCTATATAATACTATTTAAATCAATTAGATATAATATCATTATTACTTTTATTATCATTGAATTACTGTTATTTGAACCATTACTAATGCTACAAAAATTTTTTCACAAATTTTCTTTGTTACACCTCTCCCTCTACAGTCCCTGACAAAAGTCTTGTCGCTTATCTATTTTGTAGAAACACCTGCTATTAACCTGATGTTTAATTAATTAATTGGTGTTAGAAATAGCTCATTTGAAAATCTAGTAGTAGTAACCTAACGGGTAACACACTCGCCAATGAACCAGAAGACCCAGGTTCAAATCATATTTACTACCGTTGTG
The DNA here is from genome assembly GCF_900700375.1 of Denticeps clupeoides. NCBI lineage: Eukaryota > Metazoa > Chordata > Actinopteri > Clupeiformes > Denticipitidae > Denticeps > Denticeps clupeoides. Next base: position 1,979,199 of record NC_041713.1, on the reverse strand, counting down.
TCCCTGAGCAAGTCACTTAACCCTGAGTGTCTCCAGGGGGACTGTCCCTGTAACTACTGACTGTAAGTCGCTCTGGATAAGGGCGTCTGGTAAATGCTGTAAATATGTAAAACCCTACTAAAGGATGTTTAATGCAATAAAATGAATTAGCTTCACTGAAAAAAAGATGTATCTTTTAATGAAGACAGAAAAGTCACATTTTGGCAGGACAAACATGTTGTCGCCTATACAGAAATTGAACTAATTTACTGCAAAAAAAGTTCTTGGTATTTCAGACTATTGATGTTGCCTTCCACCCTGTATATCTCTCACACACCCCCATACTGGATGGAACCTCAGACCATGATTTTTCCGCCACCAAACTTCACTGTTTTCTGGGTGAATCATGGACCCATGCAAGCTCCAGTAGGTCTCCTGCAATATTTATGGTGACTGTTGTGTAATTCAACTGAAGATTCGTCTGAAGAATCCACCTTCTGCCACTTTTCCAGCATCCCTCCTTTTAGGAGGCTGTGGGCCTTGGCAAATGCCACACATGTTCCGGGCACTTATTCGACTGTGGAGGCCATTTCGAGACAGAATCCGACAAACTGTTCTGGTTGACACAGGGACTTCAGGTGACCATTTTACATTTTACAGCATTTATCAGACGCCCTTATCCGGAGCGACCAGGTCTCATGGAGCTCAGCTGCAGTGGAAAATTTGCTGGCCTTGGATTTTAGAGCCAACAAACGGTCCCCTCGAGCAGAGGTCTTGCGGGGTCTTCCTGACCTGGGCTTGTCAAAAAATGTCTCCAGTCTCTTCAAATCTTTATTTTTTTATCCTCTGTACTTGACGCTGAGACACATTGAAGGTGACTGCCACATCAGCAGTGGATCTTGATAATCAACTTTAGTCTCAGGGTGAATGTTAGGCATGTTTGCAAAGGTCTAGTCATTGTTTGTCATTGTTTATTTTATTGTTTGTGTGTTTATGTTGTCCATAAGCGTCACTTCTAACATTTAATTAAAAAAAAGTTTCAGGAGGCTCTGACCACGTCCTGGCCAAAACCACATTAACTCATAAACAAAGATTTCCATGTAGAGGAGAAGGTTTCATTTCCAGCTGCACAGATCTGGTGAAGACCACCTCCACGAAAGACCTTCTAAAACCAGGCAAGAATGTACCTATCATTGTTTTACAGCTATAATTGAGATACACGCTATAATTATACATGTGTAATTGCTTTAATAATTGTTATTATTGTTCAAGCTAGCCTATGTGGAAGAGAATATAGTATGTTAAAGTTTGTCTGGTTTAAACAAAATATATAATAAATAATAAATGCTGTGCTTATGAAGGACAAAGACAAAACATACATTGGCTATTACTTAATATTGATTATGAAATATTTATTCATACATTAATAATTCATGAGCATGTGGCTATGTAGCTGTTCACAATAATCAGCAAACTGAAAGTTATTGTTATATTCCAGTTAAAAACTATTGTTATATTCCAGTTAAAAAAAAGTACACTATTCCAGTGTACTTTTTTTTAAGTGTTCAATTCATGAATTGAAGTACTTGAATTCAGAGAAATATTTCAATCTTTTGGAGAATTTAGAAAATACCTGGCAATTCCAGACAGATCTTTTCTTTGAAACGGCACTTTTAGGGATGTTTAACAGTATTTGTCAGTAATACCTGTATATTCGTATTGATTAATTGTTTAGAAAGTAAATGTAATTACAGAGCATTGGGATCCTTCAAAATTGTCTTCAAAATCTCAGGAATTGGTGAGATAATTAACAACTACAAAAAGCACCACTGTCAGCATTTCCAGACACAAAGCAAATCTTATTCACTTTTTTTGTACCCAGCAGCTCACAAAGAGAGCTTGGTTCATACTGGCAATAGTGAGAAATGTTGTATTTGAATATATTTGAGGCCATCCAGTTAAGAGAAATTATATGTTTAAATAAAAGATCTTATCTTCCGTTTTAATCCGATGAGGAATATTTAGTTTTATAATTTTGGTTCCCCCTGAGGGAAGGCCACCTCGTCATGGTCGGGGGTTTGTGTGCCTCAGTGACATTAAGGTCAGCCTTCAGGTGGGACACCCAATGATTTTCCGCTTCTGCCTTTTTGTACATGCTGTAAATATGATGATAATTGTTGACGGGGTGTAGAAGGTCACCTTCATCACCCAGTAAATAATCATTGGTGTGTTTCTGACCGCTTTGGATCAGCATGGCTTCCTCCAGAGTTCAGCTGACTTGTGCAGCCCTGACGTTCCTGGGATTCATTGGTGCCGTCGTCACCTGTTCCCTGCCTTACTGGAGAGTGATAACATTTAAAAACAGCCATATGGAATCGGTAGGAACCCATCTACAAACAGCAGGCACATTGGTTCAGAACTGAATTTATTCATGTTTACCTGTTAAATGTCCAGGAAAAATATTGATTTGTGCATTTTGGGATATAGAGTCAGATATAGAGCAAACTATTTTTTATAAGAACTATTCTGAATCATATACCTGTCCTCCTTCCCTTATAGACTACATATATGGGACTTTGGAAGATCTGTGCGGTGGGCAATGGTGCATCTGAGCTGCATTGCATTGCCTACAGTTCTGATGCCTACGTTGGCATGGTGTTATATGCACGCCCCATGACAGTTATCTGCTGCCTCCTGAGTGGCCTGGTCCTCATCATGCTCTTCACCACAAAATTTCAGAACGAAGACATCCAGCCAAAGATCCACCTGGGGTGTGGCATCATGCTGCTGGTGGCTGGCCTGTTCATCATCATCTCGGTGAGCTTGGTGGCCATCATTTTGTTTCCAGAAATGGCTTTAGATGTGGAAGTACATAAGGGCGCGTGCATCGCCATCGGCTCGTGTGCCGGCGTGGTCATGCTGCTGGCTGGAGGTCTGCTCTGCGGCTTCAGCCTCAGGTCCACCAACTGATCTACTGTAGCAAGTCAGCGTTTAACTCCTACGCAGCCGCAGCATAGAAACCTTTTTTTTTATTTAGCTTCCCTGCTCAAATATGCGTCACTGCATGTGGAATTTACATGAATAATTAAACAATAAAACATTTTATTTGCAATACCTCAACTACTCATTTCTTCTGGTTTTTACCGTGTTTATCTACAGTATTTATCCATCAGTCACAATGTGACGCCCCGGGGTGCCCACACCCCGTCCCAGCCGACACCAAATAGGCTTAATGGACCAGAACTCCATAAAAATCAGGAAGCAGCACTCAGACATGGCTGCTGCATTAATGTGGACATTTCCGTACCTTCGTGAGTCGGTTTTGCGGGTTTGTTCCCTTTGCTTTGGCCCTCGTGCCATTTTCGTTTGTGTTCTTTAATAAATCCCGTCAGCCCTCGGTCGTTTTAGGGACACAGACGAAGATGTGACAAAAGGACGTGACAACGAGGCAAAGAAAATATCAAGTAAACACGCACGGTGTGTCCAAAATACAGCAGTTTATTTCTGAATGATGTAAAACATATATTAAAAAGTTTCTCAGAATCTCACAACCGAAAACTGGTATAAAAATCCAAATTTCACACAGCGCACTGTCTTCTATTCGTCTTGTTGGCCCTGGTCTTAGTTTTTGCTCTCCAGCTCGCCCACTCGCTTGGTCAGCTGCTCCATCGCCTCCTTCAGCTGCTTCACCTCCGCCTGTAGAGCCTGAACGTCCTGACGGAGAGGAAGACATTACCACCATTACAGCATTGAATACGTCCATTACATTTGACGCAAGCGATTCCAAAAGAGCCAAAATGGCTGCCATTCCCGGGCCAAAATGGCTGCGTTGGGGTTACTACTCACTCCGTTGTCCGCCTGCCGGTGGGAAGATGCGGCTGATGATGATGTTGCCATCAGGCTCTTGATGACTTTAAACTCTTTGGGCTTCGCCGCCACGAACCCGTCTTTCAGGGAGATGAAGACGGGCTCGCCGTCCTTCCCATCGAACCAATCGTCAGCTTCCACAGACGGCTCCG